>NW_027175649.1:0-70718 GCF_028021215.1 Eschrichtius robustus
TGGGTTAGGGTAGGGGATAGGGTTAGGGTACGCGTTAGGGTTAGGGTAGTTATTAAACCTATCCCACTCTCTAGATACCCCTTAGCACGTCAAGGAATATTATTTGGGGGGTCCAGCCATGGAGAAGAGTTTAGACACTAGGAGAAGATAAGGAACACACCATTATCCTGAAAAACACATTAGGATTCTCTTTTTAACCTGTTCCTTAATACACTAGTGCTTAGGAAATCTATTGGAGGCAGAAGCAGTCAAGGGTAGCTTAGGGTTAGGGTTACGGTGAGGGTTAGGGTTAGGGTATGGCTTAGGGTACGGGTTCGGGTACGGGTTCGGGTACGGGCGTAGGGTATGGGTTAGGGTTAGGGTTAGGGTTAGTTTGAGGGTTAGGGCTCCTGTTTAGGGTATCGGGTTAGGATTAGGGTACGTGTTAGGGTTAGGGGTAGGGTTAGGGTTAGGGTACGCGTTAGGGTTAGGGTAGTTATTAAACCTATCCCACTCTCTAGATACCCTTAGCACGTCAAGGAATATTATTTGGGGGGTCCAGCCATGGAGAAGAGTTTAGACACTAGGAGAAGATAAGGAACACACCCATTATCAAGAAATCACAATAGGATTCTCTTTTTAACCTGTTCCTTAAAACACTAGTGCTTAGGAAAACTATTGGAGGCAGAAGCAGTCAAGGGTAGCTTAGGGTTAGGGGTTAGGTGTTAGGGCTAGGGTTAGGACACGGCTTAGGGTACGGGTTCGGGTACGGGTTCGTGTACGGCATAGGGTATTGGTTTGGGTTAGGGTTAGGGTTAGTTTGAAGCTTAGGGCTCGGTTTAGGGTATGGGTTAGGATTAGGGTTCCTGTTAGGGTTAGGGTAGGGGTTAGGGTTAGGGTACGCGTTAGGGGTAGGGTAGTTATTAAACCTATCCCACTCTCTAGATACCCCTTAGCACGTCAAGGAATATTATTTGGGGGTCCAGCCATGGAGAAGAGTTTAGACACTAGGAGAAGATAAGGAACACACCCATTATCCTGAATCACATTAGGATTCTCTTTTTAACCTGTTCCTTAATACACTAGTGCTTAGGAAATCTATTGGAGGCAGAAGCAGTCAAGGGTAGCTTAGGGTTAGGGTTACGGTTAGGGTTAGGGTTAGGGTATGGCTTAGGGTACGGGTTCGGGTACGGGTTCGGGTACGGCGTAGGGGTATGGGATAGGGTTAGGGTTAGGGTTAGTTTGAGGGTTAGGGGCTCGGTTTAGGGTACGGGTTAGGATTAGGGTACGTGTTAGGGTTAGGGTAGGGGAGGGTTAGGGTTAGGGTACGCGTTAGGGTTAGGGTAGTTATTAAACCTATCCCACTCTCTAGATACCCCTTAGCACGTCAAGGAATATTAATTGGGGGTCCAGCCATGGAGAAGAGTTTAGACACTAGGAGAAGATAAGGAACACACCCATTATCAAGAAATCACATTAGGATTCTCTTTTTAACCTGTTCCTTAAAACACTAGTGCTTAGGAAATCTATTGGAGGCAGAAGCAGTCAAGGGTAGCTTAGGGTTAGGGTTACGGTTAGGGTTAGGGTTAGGTATGGCTTAGGGTACGGGTTCGGGTACGGGTTCGGGTACGGCGTCGGGTATGGGTTAGGGTTAGGGTTAGGGTTAGTTTGAGGTTAGGGCTCCGTTTAGGGTACGGGTTAGGATTAGGGTAAGTGTTAGGGTTAGGGTAGGGGTTAGGGTTAGGGTACGCGTTAGGTTAGGGTAGTTATTAAACCTATCCCACTCTCTAGATACCCCTTAGCACGTCAGGAATATTATTTGGGGGCCAGCCATGGAGAAGAGTTTAGACACTAGGAGAAGATAAGGAACACACCCATTATCAAGAAATCACATTAGGATTCTCTTTTTAACCTGTTCCTTAAAACACTAGTGCTTAGGAAATCTATGGAGGCAGAAGCAGTCAAGGGTAGCTTAGGGTTAGGGTTAGGGTTTAGGGCTAGGGTTAGGACACGGCTTAGGGTACGGGTTCGGGTACGGGTTCGTGTACGGCGTAGGGTATGGGTTTTGGGTTAGGGTTAGGGTTAGTTTGAAGGTTAGGGCTCGGTTTAGGGTACGGGTTAGGATTAGGGTTCGTGTTAGGGTTAGGGTAGGGGTTAGGGTTAGGGTACGCGTTAGGGTTAGGGTAGTTATTAAACCTATCCCACTCTCTAGAGAACCCTTAGCACGTCAGGAATATTATTTGGGGGTCCAGCCATGGAGACGAGTTTAGACACTAGGAGAAGATAAGGAACACACCCATTATCCTGAAATCACATTAGGATTCTCTTTTTAACCTGTTCCTTAATACACTAGTGCTTAGGAAATCTATTGGAGGCAGAAGCAGTCAAGGGTAGCTTAGGGTTAGGGTTAGGGTTAGGGTTAGGGTTAGGGTTAGGGTTAGGGTTAGGGTACGGCTTAGTGTACGGGTTCGGGTACGGGTTCGTGTATGGCGTAGGGTATGGGTTAGGGTTAGGGTTAGGGTTAGTTTGAGGGTTAGGGCTCGGTTTAGGTTACGGGTTAGGATTAGGGTACGTCTTAGGGTTAGGGTAGGGGGTTAGGGTTAGGGTTCGCGTTAGGGTTAGGGTAGTTATTAAACCTATCCCACTCTCTAGAAAACCTTAGCACGTCAAGGAATATTATTTGGGGGTCCAGCCATGGAGAAGAGTTTAGACACTAGGAGAAGATAAGGAACACACCCATTATCAAGAATCACATTAGGATTCTCTTTTTAACCTGTTCCTTAAAACACTAGTGCTTAGGAAATCTATTGGAGGCAGAAGCAGTCAAGGGTAGCTTAGGGTTAGGGTTAGGGTTAGGGTTAGGGTTAGCTTTAGGGTACGGCTTAGGGTACGGGTTCGGGTACGTGTTCGGGTACGGCGTAGGGTATGGGTTAGGGTTAGGGTTAGTTTGAAGGTTAGGCTCGGTTTAGGGTACGGGTTAGGATTAGGGTTCGTGTTAGGGTTATGGTAGGGGTTAGGGTTAGGGTACGCGTAGGGTTAGGGTAGTTATTAAACCTATCCCACTCTCTAGATACCCCTTAGCACGTCAAGGAATATTATTTGGGGGTCCAGCCATGGAGAGAGAGTTTAGACACTAGGAGAAGATAAGGAACACACCCATTATCAAGAAATCACATTAGGATTCTCTTTTTAACCTGTTCCTTAATACACTAGTGATTAGGAAATCTATTGGAGGCAGAAGCAGTCAAGGGTAGCTTAGGGTTAGGGTTAGGGTTAGGGTTAGGTTAGGGTACGGCTTAGGGTACGGGTTCGGGTACGGGTTCGGGTACGGGTTCGGGTACGGCGTAGGGTATGGGTTAGGGTTAGGTTAGGGTTAGTTTGAGGGTTAGGGCTCGGTTTTAGGGTATGGGTTAGGATTAGTGTACGTGTTAGGGTTAGGGTAGAGGTTAGGGTTAGGGTATGCGTTAGGGTTATGGTAGTTATTAAACCTATCCCACTCTCTAGATACCCCTTAGCACGTCAAGGAATGTTATTTGGCGGTCCAGCCATGGAGAAGAGTTTAGACACTAGGAGAAGATAAGGAACACACCCATTATCAAGAAATCACATTAGGATTCTCTTTTTAACCTGTTCCTTAAAACACTAGTGCTTAGGAAATCTATTGAGGCAGAAGCAGTCAAGGGTAGCTTAGGGTTAAGGTTAGGGTTATTGTTAGGGTAAGGATTAGGGTACGGGTTCGGGTACGGCATAGGGTATGGGTTAGGGTTAGGGTTAGGGTTAGTTTGAGGGTTAGGGCTCGGTTTAGGGTACGGGTTAGGAGTAGGGTACGTGTTAGGGTTAGGGTAGGGGTTAGGGTTAGGGTACGCGTTAGGGTTAGGGTAGTTATTAAACCTATCCCACTCCCTAGATACCCCTTAGCACGTCAAGGAATATTATTTGGGGGTCCAGCCATGGAGAAGAGTTTAAGACAGTAGGAGAAGATAAGGAACACACCCATTATCAAGAAATCACATTAGGATTCTCTTTTTAACCTGTTCCTTAAAACACTAGTGCTTAGGAAATCTATTGGAGGCAGAAGCAGTCAAGGGTAGCTTAGGGTTAGGTTTAGGGTTAGGGTTAGGGTACGGCTTAGGGTACGGGTTCGGGTACGGGTTCGTGTACGCTGTAGGGTATGGGTTAGGGTTAGGGTTAGGTTAGTTTGAAGGTTAGGGCTCGGTTTAGGGTACGGGTTAGGATTAGGGTTCGTGTTAGGGTTAGGGTAGGGGTTAGGGTTAGGGTACGCGTTAGGGTTAGGGTAGTTATTAAACCTATCCCACTCTCTAGATACCCCTTAGCACGTCAGGAATATTATTTGGGGGTCCAGCCATGGAGAAGAGTTTAGACACTAGGAGAAGATAAGGAACACACCCATTATAAAGAAATCACATTAGGATTCTCTTTTTAACCTGTTCCTTAAAACACTAGTGCTTAGGAAATCTATTGGAGGCAGAAGCATGCAAGGGTAGCTTAGGGTTAGGGTTAGGGTTAGGGCTAGGGTTAGGACACGGCTTAGGGTACGGGTTCGGGTACGGGTTCGTGTACGGCGTAGGGTATGGGTTTGGGTTAGGGTTAGGGTTAGTTGAAGGTTAGGGCTCGGTTTAGGGTACGGGTTAGGATTAGGGTTCGTGTTAGGGTTAGGGGTAGGGGGTTAGGGTTAGGGTACGCGTTAGGGTTAGGGTAGTTATTAAACCTATCCCACTCTCTAGATACCCCTTAGCACGTCAAGGAATATTATTTGGGGGTCCAGCCATGGAGAAGAGTTTAGACACTAGGAGAAGATAAGGAACACACCCATTATCCTGAAATCACATTAGGATTCTCTTTTAACCTGTTCCTTAATACACTAGTGCTTAGGAAATCTATTGGAGGCAGAAGCAGTCAAGGGTAGCTTAGGGGTAGGGTTACGGTGAGGGTTAGGGTTAGGGTATGGGCTTAGGGTACGGGTTCGGGTACGGGTTCGGGTACGGCGTCGGGTATGGTTAGGGTTAGGGTTAGGGTTAGTTTGAGGGTTAGGGCTCCGTTTAGGGTACGGGTTAGGATTAGGGTAAGTGTTAGGGTTAGGGTAGGGGTTAGTGGTTAGGGTACGCGTTAGGGTTAGGTAGTTATTAAACCTATCCCACTCTCTAGATACCCCTTAGCACGTCAAGGAATATTATTTGGGGGTCCAGCCATGGAGAAGAGTTTAGACACTAGGAGAAGATAAGGAACACACCCATTATCAAGAATCACATTAGGATTCTCTTTTTAACCTGTTCCTTAAAACACTAGTGCTTAGGAAATCTATTGGAGGCAGAAGCAGTCAAGGTAGCTTAGGGTAGGGTTAGGGTTAGGGTTAGGGTTAGGTTTAGGGTACGGCTTAGGGTACGGGTTCGGGTACGGGTTCGGGTACGGGTTTGGGTACGGCGTAGGGTATGGGTTAGGGTTAGGGTTAGGGTTAGTTTGAGGGTTAGGGCTCGGTTTAGGTTACGGGTTAGGATTAGGGTACGTCTTAGGGTTAGGGTAGGGGTTAGGGTTAGGGTACGCGTTAGGGTTAGGGTAGTTATTAAACCTATCCCACTCTCTAGATAACCCTTAGCACGTCAAGGAATATTATTTGGGGGTCCAGCCATGGAGAAGAGTTTAGACACTAGGAGAAGATAAGGAACACACCCATTATCAATAAATCACATTAGGATTCTCTTTTTAACCTGTTCCTTAAAACACTAGTGCTTAGGAAATCTATTGGAGGGCAGAAGCAGTCAAGGGTAGCTTAGGCTTAGGGTTTGGGTTAGGGTACGGTTCGGTACGGGTTCGGTACCGGGTTTGGGTATGGCGTACGATATGGGTTAGGGTTAGGGTTAGGGTTAGTTTGCGGGTTAGGGCTCGGTTTAGGGGAACGAGTTAGGATTAGGGTACGTGTTAGGGTTAGGGTAGGGGTTAGGGTTAGGGTACGCGTTAGGGTTAGGGTAGTTATTAAACCTATCCCACTCTCTAGATACCCCTTAGCACGTCAAGGAATATTATTTTGGGTGTCCAGCCATGGAGAAGAGTTTAGACACTAGGAGAAGATAAGGATCACACCCATTATCAAGAAATCACATTAGGGATTCTCTTTTAACCTGTTCCTTAAAACACTAGTGCTTAGGAAATCTATTGGAGGCAGAAGCAGTCAAGGGTAGCTTAGGGTTAGGGTTAGGGTTAGGGTTAGGTTTAGCTTTAGGGTACGGCTTAGGGTACGGGTTCGGGTACGGGTTCAGGTACGGCGTAGGTATGGGTTAGGGTTAGGGTTAGGGTTAGTTTGAGGGTTAGGGCTCGGTTTAGGGTACGGGTTAGGATTAGGGTACGTGTTAGGGTTAGGGTACGCGTTAGGGTTAGGGTAGTTATTAAACCTATCCCACTGTCTAGATACCCCTTAGCACGTCAAGGAATATTATTTGTGTGTCCAGGCCATGGAGAAGAGTTTAGACACTAGGAGAAGATAAGGAACACACCCATTATCAAGAAATCACATTAGGATTCTCTTTTTAACCTGTTCCTTAAAACACTAGTGCTTAGGAAATGTATTGGAGGCAGAAGCAGTCAAGGGTAGCTTAGGGTTAGGGTTAGAGTTAGGGTTAGGGTTAGGGTACGGCTTAGGGTACGGGTTCGGGTACGGTTCGTGTACGCTGTAGGGTATGGGGTTAGGGTTTAGGGTTAGGGTTAGTTTGAGGTTAGGGCTCGGTTTAGGTTACGGGTTAGGATTAGGGGTACGTGTTAGGGTTAGGGTAGGGGATAGGGTTAGGGTACGCGTTAGGGTTTAGGGTAGTTATTAAACCTATCCCACTCTCTAGATACCCCTTAGCACGTCAAGGAATATTATTTGGGGGTCCAGCCAAGGAGAAGAGTTTAGACACTAGGAGAAGATAAGGAACACACCCATTATCCTGAAATCACATTAGGATTCTCTTTTTAACCTGTTCCTTAATACACTAGTGCTTAGGAAATCTATTGGAGGCAGAAGCAGTCAAGGGTAGCTTAGGGTTAGGGTTACGGTGAGGGTTAGGTTAGGGTATGGCTTAGGGTACGGTTCGGGTACGGGTTCGGGTACGGCGTAGGGTATGGTTAGGGTTAGGGTTAGGGTTAGTTTGAGGGTTAGGGCTCCGTTTAGGGTACGGGTTAGGATTAGGGTACGTGTTAGGGTTAGGGTAGGGGTTAGGGTTAGGGTACGCGTTAGGGTTAGGGTAGTTATTAAACCTATCCCACTCCTCTAGATACCCCTTAGCACGTCAAGGAATATTATTTGGGGGTCCAGCCATGGAGAAGAGTTTAGACACTAGGAGAAGATAAGGAACACACCCATTATCAAGAAATCACATTAGGATTCTCTTTTAACCTGTTCCTTAAAACACTAGTGCTTAGGAAATCTATTGGAGGCAGAAGCAGTCAAGGGTAGCTTAGGGTTAGGGTTAGGGTAGGGCTAGGATTAGGACACGGCTTAGGGTACGGGTTCGGGTACGTGTTCGTGTACGGCGTAGGGTATTGGTTTGGGTTAGGGTTAGGGTTAGTTTGAAGCTTAGGGCTCGGTTTAGGGTATGGGTTAGGATTAGGGTTCCTGTTAGGGTTAGGGGTAGGGGTTAGGGTTAGGGTACTGCGTTAGGGTTAGGGTAGTTATTAACCTATCCCACTCTCTAGATACCCCTTAGCACGTCAAGGAATATTATTTGGGGGTCCAGCCATGGAAGAAGAGTTTAGACACTAGGAGAAGATAAGGAAACACACCCATTATCCTGAAATCACATTAGGATTCTCTTTTTAACCTGTTCCTTAATACACTAGTGCTTAGGAAATCTATTGGAGGCAGAAGCAGTCAAGGGTAGCTTAGGGTTAGGGTTACGGTTTAGGGTTAGGGTTAGGGTATGGCTTAGGGTACGGGTTCGGGTACGGGTTCGGGTACGGCGTAGGGTATGGATAGGGTTAGGGTTAGGGGTTAGTTGAGGGTTAGGGCTCGGTTTAGGGGTACGGGTTAGGATTAGGGTACGTGTTAGGGTTAGGGTAGGGGGTTAGGGTTAGGGTACGCGTTAGGGTTAGGGTAGTTATTAAACCTATCCCACTCTCTAGATACCCCTTAGCACGTCAAGGAATATTAATTGGGGGTCCAGCCATGGAGAAGAGTTTTAGACACTAGGAGAAGATAAGGAACACACCCATTATCAAGAAATCACATTAGGATTCTCTTTTTAACCTGTTCCTTAAAACACTAGTGCTTAGGAAATCTATTGGAGGCAGAAGCAGTCAGGGTAGCTTAGGGTTAGGGTTAGGGTTAGGGTACGGCTTAGGGTACGGGTTCGGTTACGGGTTCGGGTACGGGTTCGGGTACGGCGTAGGGTATGGGTTAGGTTTAGGGTTAGGGGTTAGTTTGAGGGTTAGGGGCTCGGTTTAGGTTACGGGTTAGGATTAGGGTACGTGTTAGGGTTAGGGTAGGGGTTAGGTTAGGTACGCGTTAGGGTTAGGGTAGTTATTAAACATATCCCACTCTCTAGATACCCCTTAGCACGTCAAGGAATATTATTTGGGGGTCCAGCCATGGGAGAAGAGTTTAGACACTAGGAGAAGATAAGGAACACACCCATTATCAAGAAATCACATTAGGATTCTCTTTTTAACCTGTTCCTTAAAACACTAGTGCTTAGGAAATCTATTGGAGGCAGAAGCAGTCAGGGTAGCTTAGGGTTAGGGTTTGGGGTTAGCGTACGGCTTAGTGTACGGGTTCGGGTACGGGTTCGGGTACGGGTTTGGTATGGCGTAGGATATGGTTTAGGGTTAGGGTTAGGGTTAGTTTGAGGGTTAGGGCTTCGTTTAGGGTACGGGTTAGGATTAGGGTACGTGTTAGGGTTAGGGTTATGGGTTAGGGTTAGGGTACGCGTTAGGGTTAGGGTAGTTATTAAACCTATCCCACTCTCTAGATACCCCTTAGCACGTCAAGGAATATTATTTGGGTGTCCAGCCATGGAGAAGAGTTTTGACACTAGGAGAAGATTAGGAACACACACCCATTATCAAGAAATCACATTAGGATTCTCTTTTTAACCTGTTCCTTAAAACACTAGTGCTTAGGAAATCTATTGGAGGCAGAAGCAGTCAAGGGTAGCTTAGGGTTAGGGTTAGGTTTAGGGTTAGGGTTAGGGTTAGGGTACGGCTTAGTGTACGGGTTCGGTACGGGTTCGGGTATGGCGTAGTGTATGGGTTAGGGGTTAGGGTTAGGGTTAGTTTGAGGGTTAGGGCTCGGTTTAGGTTACGGGTTAGGATTAGGGTACGTCTTAGGGTTAGGGTAGGGGGTTAGGGTTAGGGTACGCGTTATGGTTAGGGTAGTTATTAAACCTATCCCACTCTCTAGATAACCCTTAGCACGTAAAGGAATATTATTTGGGGGGTCCAGCCATGGAGAAGAGTTTAGACACTAGGAGAAGATAAGGAACACACCCATTATCAAGAAATCACATTAGGATTCTCTTTTTAACCTGTTCCTTAAAACACTAGTGCTTAGGAAATCTATTGGAGGCAGAAGCAGTCAAGGTAGCTTAGGGTTAGGGTTAGGGTTAGGGTTTAGGGTTAGCTTAGGGTACGGCTTAGGGTACGGGTTCGGTACGGGTTCGGGTACGGCGTAGGGTATGGGTTAGGGTTAGGGTTAGGGTTAGTTTGAGGGTTAGGGCTCGGTTTAGGGTACGGGTTAGGATTAGGGTACGTGTTAGGGTTAGGGTACGCGTTAGGGTTAGGGTAGTTATTAAACCTATCCCACTCTCTAGATACCCCTTAGCACGTTCAAGGAATATTATTTGCGGGTCCAGCCATGGAGAAGAGTTTAGACACTAGGAGAAGATAAGGAACACACCCATTATCAAGAAATCACATTAGGATTCTCTTTTTAACCTGTTCTTAATACACTAGTGCTTAGGAAATCTATTGGAGGCAGAAGCAGTCAAGGGGTAGCTTAGGGTTAGGGTTACGGTGAGGGTTAGGGTTAGGGTATGGCTTAGGGTACGGGTTTCGGGTACGGGTTCGGGTTATGGCGTAGGGTATGGGTTAGGGTTAGGGTTAGGGTATTTTGAGGGTTAGGGCTCCGTTTAGGTACGGGTTAGGATTAGGGTACGTGTTAGGGTAGGGTAGGGTTAGGGTTAGGGTATGCGTTAGGGTTAGGGTAGTTATTAAACCTATCCCACTCTCTACATACCCCTTAGCACGTCAAGGAATATTATTTGGGGGTCCAGCCATGGAGAAGAGTTTAGACACTAGGAGAAGATAAGGAACACACCCATTATCAAGAAATCACATTAGGATTCTCTTTTTAACCTGTTCCTTAAAACACTAGTGCTTAGGAAAATCTATTGGAGGCAGAAGCAGTCAAGGGTAGCTTAGTGTTAGGGTTTGGGTTAGGGTACGGCTTAGGGTACGGGATCGGGTACGGGTTCGGGTACGGGTTCGTGTACGGCGTAGGGTATGGGTTTGGGTTAGGGGTAGGGTTAGTTTGAAGCTTAGGGCTCGGTTTAGGGTATGGGTTAGTATTAGGGTTCGTGTTAGGGTTAGGGTAGGGGTTAGGGTTAGGGTACGCGTTAGGGTTAGGGTAGTTTATTAAACCTATCCCACTCTCTAGATACCCCTTAGCACGTCAAGGAATATTATTTGGGGGTCCAGCCATGGAGAAGAGTTTAGACACTAGGAGAAGATAAGGAACACACCCATTATCCTGAAATCACATTAGGATTCTCTTTTTAACCTGTTCCTTAATACACTAGTGCTTAGGAAATCTACTGGAGGCAGGAAGCAGTCAAGGGTAGTTTTAGGGTTAGGGTTACGGTTAGGGTTAGGGTTAGGGTATGGCTTAGGGTACGGGTTCGGGTACGGGTTCGGGTACGGCGTAGGGTATGGGTTAGGGTTAGGGTTAGGGGTTTAGTTTGAGGGTTAGGGCTCCGTTTAGGGTACGGGTTAGGATTAGGGTACGTGTTAGGGTTAGGGTAGTGGTTAGGGTTAGGGTACGCGTTAGGGTTAGGGTAGTTATTAAACCTATCCCACTCTCTAGATACCCCTTAGCACGTCAAGGAATATTAATTGGGGGTCCAGCTATGGAGAAGAGTTTAGACACTAGGAGAAGATAAGGAACACACCCATTATCAAGAAATCACATTAGGATTCTCTTTTTAACCTGTTCCTTAAAACACTAGTGCTTAGGAAATCTATTGGAGGCAGAAGCAGTCAAGGGTAGCTTAGGGTTAGGGTTAGGGGTTAGGGTTAGGGTACGGCTTAGGGTACGGGTTCGGGTACGGGTTCGTGTACGCTGTAGGTTATGGGTTAGGGTTAGGTTTAGGATTAGTTTGAAGGTTAGGGCTCGTTTAGGGTACGGGTTAGGATTAGGGTTCGTGTTAGGGTTAGGGTAGGGGGTTAGGGTTAGGGTACGCGTTAGGGTTAGGGGTAGTTATTAAACCTATCCCACTCTCTAGATACCCCTTAGCACGTCAGAGGAATATTATTTGGGGTCCAGCCATGGAGAAGAGTTTAGACACTAGGAGAAGATAAGGAACACACCCATTATCAAGAAATCACATTAGGATTCTCTTTTTAACCTGTTCCTTAAAACTCTAGTGCTTAGGAATCTATTGGAGGCAGAAGCAGTCAAGGGGTAGCTTAGTGGTTAAGGTTAGGGTTATTGTTAGGGGTAAGGATTAGGGTACGGGTTCGGGTACGGCATAGGTATGGGTTAGGGTTAGGGTTAGGGTTAGTTTGAGGGTTAGGGCTCCGTTTAGGGTACGGGTTAGGATTAGGGTACGTGTTAGGGTTAGGGTAGGGGTTAGGGTTAGGGTATGCGTTAGGGTTAGGGTAGTTATTAAACCTATCCCACTCTCTACATACCCCTTAGCACGTCAAGGAATATTATTTGGGGGATCCAGCCATGGAGAAGAGTTTAGACACTAGGAGAAGATAAGGAACACACCCATTATCAAGAAATCACATTAGGATTCTCTTTTTAACCTGTTCCTTAAAACACTAGTGCTTAGGAAATCTATTGGAGGCAGAAGCAGTCAAGGGTAGCTTAGTGTTAGGGTTTGGGTTAGGGTACGGCTTAGGAGTACGGGTTCGGGTACGGGTTCGGGTACGGGTTCGTGTATCGGCGTAGGGTATGGGTTTGGGTTAGGGTTAGGGTTAGTTTGAAGCTTAGGCTCGGTTTAGGGTATGGGTTAGGGATTAGGGTTCGTGTTAGGGTTAGGGTAGGGGTTAGGGTTAGGGTACGCGTTAGGGTTAGGGTAGTTATTAAACCTATCCCACTCTCTAGATACCCCTTAGCACGTCAAGGAATATTATTTGGGGGTCCAGCCATGGAGAAGAGTTTAGACACTAGGAGAAGATAAGGAACACACCCATTATCCTGAAATCACATTAGGATTCTCTTTTTAACCTGTTCCTTAATACACTAGTGCTTAGGAAATCTACTGAGGCAGAAGCAGTCAAGGGTAGTTTAGGGTTAGGGTTACGGTTAGGGTTAGGGTTAGGGTATGGCTTAGGGTACGGGTTCGGGTACGGGTTCGGGTACGGCGGTAGGGTTTGGATTAGGGTTAGGGTTAGGGTTAGTTGAGGTGTTAGGGGCTCCGTTTAGGGGTACGGGTTAGGATTAGGGTACGTGTTAGGGTTAGGGTAGGGGTTAGGGTTAGGGTACGCGTTAGGGTTAGGGTAGTTTATTAAACTATCCCACTCCCTAGATACCCCTTAGCACGTCAAGGAATATTAATTGGGGGTCCAGCTATGGAGAAGAGTTTAGACACTTGAGGAGAAGATAAGGAACACACCCATTATCAAGAAATCACATTAGGATTCTCTTTTTAACCTGTTCCTTAAAACACTAGTGCTTAGGAAATCTATTGGAGGCAGAAGCAGTCAAGGGTAGCTTAGGGTTAGGTTAGGGTTAGGGTTAGGGTACGGCTTAGGGTACGGGTTCGGGTACGGGTTCGTGTACGCTGTAGGTATGGGTTTAGGGTTAGGTTTAGGGTTAGTTTGAAGGTTAGGGCTCGGTTTAGGGTACGGGTTAGGATTAGGGTTCGTGTTAGGGTTAGGGTAGGGGTAGGGTTAGGGTACGCGTTAGGGTTAGGGTAGTTATTAAACCTATCCCACTCTCTAGATACCCCTTAGCACGTCAAGGAATATTATTTGGGGGTCCAGCCATGGAGAAGAGTTTAGACACTAGGAGAAGATAAGGAACACACCCATTATCAAGAAATCACATTAGGATTCTCTTTTTAACCTGTTCTTAAAACACTAGTGCTTAGGAAATCTATTGGAGGCAGAAGCAGTCAAGGGTAGCTTAGGGTTAAGGTTAGGGTTATTGTTAGGGTAAGGATTAGGGTACGGGTTCGGGTACGGCATAGGGTATGGGTTAGGTTAGGGTTAGGGTTAGTTTGAGGGTTAGGGCTCCGTTTAGGGTACGGGTTAGGATTAGGGTAAGTGTTAGGGTTAGTGGTAGGGGGTTAGGGTTAGGGTACGCGTTAGGGTTAGGGTAGTTATTAAACCTATCCCAACTCTCTAGATACCCCTTAGCACGTCAAGGAATATTAGTTGGGGGTCCAGCCATGGATGAAGAGTTTAGACACTAGGAGAAGATAAGGAACACACCCCATTATCCTGAAATCACATTAGGATTCTCTTTTTAACCTGTTCCTTAATACACTAGTGCTTAGGAAATCTATTGGGAGGCAGAAGCAGTCAAGGGTAGCTTAGGGTTAGGGTTACGGTGAGGGTTAGGGTTAGGGTATGGCTTAGGGTACGGGTTCGGGTACGGGTTCGTGTACGGCGTAGGGTATGGGTTAGGGTTAGGGTTAGGGTTAGTTTGAGGGTTAGGGCTCCGTTTAGGGTACGGGTTAGGATTAGGGTAAGTGTTAGGGTTAGGGTAGGGGTTATGGGTTAGGGTACGTGTTAGGGTTAGGGTAGTTATTAAAACCTATCCCACTCTCTAGATACCCCTTAGCACGTCAAGGAATATTATTTGGGGGTCCAGCCATGGAGAAGAGTTTAGACACTAGGAGAAGATAAGGAATACACCCCATTATCAAGAAATCACATTAGGATTCTCTTTTAACCTGTTCCTTAAAACACTAGTGCTTAGGAAATCTATTGGAGGCAGAAGCAGTCAAGGGTAGCTTAGGGTTAGGGTTTAGGGTAGGGTACGGCTTAGGGTACGGGTTCGGGTACGGTTCGGGTACGGGTTCGGGTACGGCGTAGGGTATGGGTTAGGTTTAGGGTTAGGGTTAGGGTTAGGGTTAGGGCTCGGTTTAGGTTTCGGGTTAGGATTAGGGTACGTGTTAGGGTTAGGGGTAGGGGTTAGGGTTAGGGTACGCGTTAGGGGTTAGGGGTAGTTATTAAACCTATCCCACTCTCTAGATACCCCTTAGCACGTCAAGGAATATTATTTGGGGTCCAGCCATGGAGAAGAGTTTATACACTAGGAGAAGATAAGGAACACACCCATTATCCTGAAATCACATTAGGATATCTCTTTTAACCTGTTCCTTAATACACTAGTGCTTAGGAAATCTATTGGAGTGGCAGAAGCAGTCAAGGGTAGCTTAGGGGTAGGGGTTACGGTTAGGGGTTAGGGTTAGGGTATGGCTTAGGGTATGGGGTTCGGGTACGGGTTCGGGGTACGGCGTAGGGTATGGGTTAGGGTTAGGGTTAGGGTTAGTTTTGAGGGTTAGGGCTCGGTTTAGGGTACGGGTTAGGATTAGGGTACGTGTTAGGGTTAGGGTAGGGGTTAGGGTTAGGGTACGCGTTAGGGTGTAGGGTAGTTATTAAACCTATCCCACTCTCTAGATACCCCTTAGCACGTCAAGGAATATTATTTGGGGGTCCAGCCATGGAGAAGAGTTTAGACACTAGGAGAAGATAAGGAACACACCCATTATCAAGAAATCACATTAGGTATTCTCTTTTTAACCTGTTCCTTAAAACACTAGTGCTCAGGAAATCTATTGGAGGCAGAAGAGGTCAAGGTAGCTTAGGGTTAGGGGTTAGGGTTAGGGTACGGCTTAGGGTACGGGTTCGGGTACGGGTTCGGGTACGGGTTCAGGTACGGCGTAGGGTAATGGGTTAGGTTTAGGGTTAGGGTTAGTTTGAGGGTTAGGGGCGCGGGTTTATGTTACGGGTTAGGATTAGGGTACGTGTTAGGGTTAGGGTAGGGGTTAGGGTTAGGGGTACGCGTTAGGGTTAGGGTAGTTATTAAATATATCCCACTCTCTAGAAACCCCTTAGCACGTCAAGGAATATTATTTGGGGGTCCAGCCATGGAGAAGAGTTTAGACACTAGGAGAAGATAAGGAACACACCCATTATCAATAAATCACATTAGGATTCTCTTTATTAACCTGTTCCTTAAAACACTAGGGCTTAGGAAATCTATTGGAGGCAGAAGCAGTCAAGGGTAGCTAAGGGTTAGGGTTTGGTTAGGGTACGGCTTGGTACGGCTTCGGGTACGGGTTCGGGTACGTGTTCGTGTACGCTGTAGGGTATGGGTTAGGGTTAGGGTTAGGGTTAGTTTGAAGATTAGGGCTCGGTTTAGGGTACGGGTTAGGATTAGGGTTCGTGTTAGGGTTAGGGTAGGGTTAGGGTTAGGGTACGCGTTAGGGTTAGGGTAGTTATTAAACCTATCCCACTCTCTAGATACCCCTTAGCACGTCAAGGAATATTATTTGGGGGTCCAGCCATGGAGAAGAGTTTAGACACTAGGAGAAGATAAGGAACACACCCATTATCAAGAAAATCACATTAGGATTCTCTTTTTAACCTGTTCCTTAAAACACTAGTGCTTAGGAAATCTATTGGAGGCAGAAGCAGTCAAGGGTAGCTTAGGCTTAGGGTTTGGGTTAGGGGTACGGGTTCGGGTACGGGTTCGGGTACCGGTTTGGGTATGGCGTACGATATGGTTAGGGTTAGGGGTTAGGGTTAGTTTGAGGGTTAGGGCTCGGTTTAGGAACGAGTTAGGATTAGGGTACGTGTTAGGGTTAGGGTAGGGGTTAGGGTTAGGGTACGCGTTAGGGTTAGGGTAGTTATTAAACCTATCCCACTCTCTAGATACCCCTTAGCACGTCAAGGAATATTATTTGGGTGTCCAGCCATGGAGAAGAGTTTAGACACTAGGAGAAGATAAGGGATCACACCCATTATCAAGAAATCACATTAGGATTCTCTTTTTAACCTGTTCCTTAAAACACTAGTGCTTAGGAAATCTATTGGAGGCAGAAGCAGTCAAGGGTAGCTTAGGGTTAGGGTTAGGGTTAGGGTTAGGGTTAGCTTTAGGGTACGGCTTAGGGTACGGGTTCGGGTACGGGTTCAGGTACGGCGTAGGGTATGGGTTAGGGTTAGGGTTAGGGTTAGTTTGAGGGTTAGGGCTCGGTTTAGGGGTACGGGTTAGGATTAGGGTACGTGTTAGGGTTAGGGTAACGCGTTAGGTTATGGGTAGTTTATTAAACCTATCCCACTGTCCTAGATACCCCTTAGCACGTCAAGGAATATTATTTGTGTGTCCAGCCATGAGAAGAGTTTAGACACTAGGAGAAGATAAGGAACACACCCATTATCAAGAAATCACATTAGGATTCTCTTTTTAACCTGTTCCTTAAAACACTAGTGCTTAGAAATGTATTGGAGGCAGAAGCAGTCAAGGTAGCTTAGGGTTAGGGTTAGGGTTAGGGTTAGGGTTAGGGTACGGCTTAGGTTACGGGTTCGGGTACGGGTTCGTGTACGCTGTAGGGTATGGGTTAGGGTTAGGGTTAGGGTTAGTTTGAGGTTAGGGCTCGGTTTAGGTACGGGTTAGGATTAGGGTCACGTGTTAGGGTTAGGGTAGGGGATAGGGTTAGGGTACGCGTTAGGGTTAGGGTAGTTATTAAACCTATCCCACTCTCTAGATACCCCTTAGCACGTCAAGGAATATTATTTGGGGGTCCAGCCATGGAGAAGAGTTTAGACACTAGGAGAAGATAAGGAACACACCCATTATCCTGAAATCACATTAGGATTCTCTTTTTAACCTGTTCCTTAATACCCTAGTGCTTAGGAAATCTATTGGAGGCAGAAGCAGTCAAGGGTAGCTTAGGGGTTAGGGTTACGGTGAGGGTTAGGGTTAGGGTATGGCTTAGGGTACGGGTTCGGGTACGGGTTCGGGTACGGCGTAGGGTATGGTTAGGGTTAGGGTAGGGTTAGTTTGAGGGTTAGGGCTCCGTTTAGGGTACGGGTTAGGATTAGGGTACGTGTTAGGGTTAGGGTAGGGGTTAGGGTTAGGGTACGCGTTAGGGTTTTAGGGTAGTTATTAAACCTATCCCACTCTCTAGATACCCCTTAGCACGTCAAGGAATATTATTTGGGGGTCCAGCCATGGAGAAGAGTTTAGACACTAGGAGAAGATAAGGAACACCTCCCATTATCAAGAAATCACATTAGGATTCTCTTTTTAACCTGTTCCTTAAAACACTAGTGCTTAGGAAATCTATTGGAGGCAGAAGCAGTCAAGGGTAGCTTAGGGTTAGGGTTAGGGTTAGGGGCTAGGATTAGGACACGGCTTAGGGGACGGGTTCGGGTACGGGTTCGTGTACGGCGTAGGGTATTGGTTTTGGGTTAGGGTTAGGGGTAGTTTGAAGCTTAGGGCTCGGTTTAGGTATGGGTTAGGATTAGGGTTCCTGTTAGGGTTAGGGTAGGGGTTAGGGTTAGGGTAGTTATTAAACCTATCCCACTCTCTAGATACCCCTTAGCACGTCAAGGAATATTATTTGGGGGTCCAGCCATGGAGAAGAGTTTAGACACTAGGAGAAGATAAGGAACACACCCATTATCCTGAAATCACATTAGGATTCTCTTTTTAACCTGTTCCTTAATACACTAGTGCTTAGGAAATCTATTGGAGGCAGAAGCAGTCAAGGGTGAGCTTAGGTTAGGGTTACGGTTAGGGTTAGGGTTAGGGTATGGCTTAGGGTACGGGGTTCGGGTACGGGTTCGGTACGGCGTAGGGTATGGGATAGGGTTAGGGTTAGGGTTAGTTTGAGGGTTAGGGCTCGGTTTAGGGGTACGGGTTAGGATTAGGGTACGTGTTAGGTTAGGGTAGGGGTTAGGGTTAGGGTACGCGTTAGGGTTAGGGTAGTTATTAAACCTATCCCACTCTCTAGATACCCCTTAGCACGTCAAGGAATATTAATTGGGGGTCCAGCCATGGAGAAGAGTTTAGACACTAGGAGAAGATAAGGAACACACCCATTATCAAGAATCACATTAGGATTCTCTTTTAACCTGTTCCTTAAAACACTAGTGCTTAGGAAATCTATTGGAGGCAGAAGCAGTCAAGGGTAGCTTAGGGTTAGGGTTAGGGTTAGGGTACGGCTTAGGTACGGGTTCGGTTACGGGTTCGGGTACGGGTTCGGGTACGGCGTAGGGGTATGGGTTAGGTTTAGGGTTAGGGTTAGTTTGAGGGTTAGGGCTCGGTTTAGGTTACGGTGTTAGGATTAGGGTACGTGTTAGGGTTAGGGTAGGGGTTAGGGTTAGGGTACGCGTTAGGGTTAGGGTAGTTATTAAACATATCCACTCTCTAGATACCCCTTAGCACGTCAAGGTATATTATTTGGGGGTCCAGCCATGGAGAAGAGTTTAGACACTAGGAGAAGATAAGGAACACACCCATTATCAAGAAATCACATTAGGATTCTCTTTTTAACCTGTTCCTTAAAACACTAGTGCTTAGGAAATCTATGGAGGCAGAAGCAGTCAAGGGTAGCTTAGGGTTAGGGTTTGGGTTAGCGTACGGCTTAGGGTACGGGTTCGGGTACGGGTTCGGGTACGGGTTTGGGTATGGCGTAGGATATGGTTTAGGGTTAGGGTTAGGGTTAGTTTGAGGGTTAGGGCTCGGTTTAGGGTACGGGTTTAGGATTAGGGTACGTGTTAGGGTTAGGGTAGGGGTTAGGGTTAGGGTACGCGTTAGGGTTAGGGTAGTTATTAAACCTATCCACTCTCTAGATACCCCTTAGCACGTCAAGGAATATTATTTGGGTGTCCAGCCATGGAGAAGAGTTTAGACACTAGGAGAAGATAAGGAACACACCCATTATCAAGAAATCACATTAGGATTCTCTTTTTAAAACCTGTTCCTTAAAACACAAGTGCTTAGGAAATCTATTGGAGGCAGAAGCAGTCAAGGGTAGCTTAGGGTTAGGGTTAGGTTTAGGGTAGGGTTAGGGTTAGGGTACGGCTTAGTGTACGGGTTCGGGTACGGGTTCGGGTATGGCGTAGTGTATGGGTTAGGGTTAGGGTTAGGGTTTGTTTGAGGGTTAGGGCTCGGTTTAGGTTACGGGTTAGGATTAGGGTACGTCTTAGGGTTAGGGTAGGGGTTAGGGTTAGGGTACGCGTTATGGTTAGGGTAGTTATTAAACCTATCCCACTCTCTAGATAACCCTTAGCACGTAAAGGAATATTATTTGGGGGTCCAGCCATGGAGAAGAGTTTAGACACTAGGAGAAGATAAGGAACACACCCATTATCAAGAAATCACATTAGGATTCTCTTTGTAACCTGTTCCTTAAAACACTAGTGCTTAGGAAATCTATTGGAGCAGAAGCAGTCAAGGGTAGCTTAGGGTTAGGGTTAGGGTAGGGTTAGGGTTAGCTTTAGGGTACGGCTTAGGGTACGGGTTCGGTACGGGTTCGGGTACGGCGTAGGGTATGGGTTAGGGTTAGGGTTAGGTGTTAGTTTGAGGGTTAGGGCTCGGTTTAGGGTACGGGTTAGGATTAGGGTACGTGTTAGGGTTAGGGTACGCGTTAGGGTTAGGGTAGTTCTTAAACCTATCCCACTCTCTAGATACCCCCTTAGCACGTCAAGGAATATTATTTGCGGGTCCAGCCATGGAGAAGAGTTTAGAACACTAGGAGAAGATAAGGAACACACCCATTATCAAGAAATCACATTAGGATTCTCTTTTATAACCTGTTACTTTAATACACTAGTGCTTAGGAAATCTATTGGAGGCAGAAGCAGTCAAGGGTAGCTTAGGTTTAGGGTTACGGTGAGGGTTAGGGTTAGGGTATGGCTTAGGGTACGGGTTCGGGTACGGGTTCGGGTATGGCGTAGGGTATGGGTTAGGGTTAGGGTTAGGGTTAGTTTGAGGGTTAGGGCTCCGTTTAGGGTACGGGTTAGGATTAGGGTACGTGTTAGGGGACCCTAACACGTTACCCTAATCCTAACCCGTACCCTAAACGGAGCCCTAACCCTCAAACTAACCCTAACCCTAACCCTAACCCATACCCTACGCCATACCCGAACCCGTACCCGAACCCGTACCCTAAGCCATACCCTAACCCTAACCCTCACCGTAACCCTAAACCTAAGCTACCCTTGACTGCTTCTGCCTCCAATAGATTTCCTAAGCACTAGTGTATTAAGTAACAGGTTAAAAAGAGAATCCTAATGTGATTTCTTGATAATGGGTGTGTTCCTTATCTTCTCCTAGTGTCTAAACTCTTCTCCATGGCTGGACCCGCAAATAATATTCCTTGACGTGCTAAGGGGTATCTAGAGAGTGGGATAGGTTTAATAACTACCCTAACCCTAACGCGTACCCTAACCCTAACACGTACCCTAATCCTAACCCGTACCCTAAACCGAGCCCTAACCCTCAAACTAACCCTAACCCTAACCCTAACCCATACCCTACGCCGTACCCGAACCCGTACCGAACCCGTACCCTAAGCCGTACCCTAAAGCTAACCCTAACCCTAACCCTAACCCTAACCCTAAGCTACCCTTGACTGCTTCTGCCTCCAATAGATTTCCTAAGCACTAGTGTTTTAAGGAACAGGTTAAAAAGAGAATCCTAATGTGATTTCTTGATAATGGGTGTGTTCCTTATCTTCTCCTAGTGTCTAAACTCTTCTCCATGGCTGGACCCCCAAATAATATTCCTTTACGTGCTAAGGGTTATCTAGAGAGTGGGATAGGTTTAATAACTACCCTAACCATAACGCGTACCCTAACCCTAACCCCTACCCTAACCCTAAGACGTACCCTAATCCTAACCCGTAACCTAAACCGAGCCCTAACCCTCAAACTAACCCTAACCCTAACCCTAACCCATACACTACGCCATACCCGAACCCGTACCCGAACCCGTACACTAAGCCGTACCCTAACCCTAACCCTAACCCTAAACCTAACCCTAACCCTAAGCTACCCTTGACTGCTTCTGCCTCCAATAGATTTCCTAAGCACTAGTGTTTTAAGGAACAGGTTAAAAAGAGAATCCTAATGTGATTTCTTGATAATGGGTGTGTTCCTTATCTTCTCCTAGTGTCTAAACTCTTCTCCATGGCTGGACACCCAAATAATATTCCTTGACGTGCTAAGGGGTATCTAGAGAGTGGGATAGGTTTAATAACTACCCTAACCCTAACGCGTACCCTAACCCTAACCCCTACCCTAACCCTAACACGTACCCTAATCCTAACCCGTACCCTAAACCGAGCCCTAACCCTCAAACTAACCCTAACCCTAACCCTAAACCATATCCTACGCCATACCCAAACCCGTACCCGAACCCGTACCCGAACCCGTACCCTAAGCCGTACGCTAACCCAAACCCTAACCCTAAGCTACCCTTGACTGCTTCTGCCTCCAATAGATTTCCTAAGCACTAGTGTTTTAAGGAACAGGTTAAAAAGAGAATCCTAATGTGATTTCTTGATAATGGGTGTGTTCCTTATCTTCTCCTAGTGTCTAAACTCTTCTCCATGGCTGGACCCCCAAATAATATACCTTGACGTGCTAAGGGGTATCTAGAGAGTGGGATATGTTTAATAACTACCCTAACCCTAACGCGTACCCTAACCCTAACCCCTACCCTAACCCTAACACGTACCCTAATCCTAACCCGTAACCTAAACCGAGCCCTAACCCTCAAACTAACCCTAACCCTAAACCTAACCCATACCCTACGCCGTACCCGAACCCGTACCCGAACCCGTAACCGAACCCGTACCCTAAGCCGTACCCTAACCCTAACCCTAACCCTAAGCTACCCTTGACTGCTTCTGCCTCCAATAGATTTCCTAAGCACTAGTGTTTTAAGGAACAGGTTAAAAAGAGAATCCTAATGTGATTTCTTGATAATGGGTGTGTTCCTTATCTTCTCCTAGTGTCTAAACTCTTCTCCATGGCTGGACCCCCAATTAATATTCCTTGACGTGCTAAGGGGTATCTAGAGAGTGGGATAGGTTTAATAACTACCCTAACCCTAACGCGTTACCCTAACCCTAACCCCTACCCTAACCCTAACACGTACCCTAATCCTAACCCGTACCCTAAACCGAGCCCTAACCCTCAAACTAACCCTAACCCTAACCCTATCCCATACCCTACGCCGTACCCGAACCCGTACCCGAACCCGTACCCTAAGCCATACCCTAACCCTAACCCTAACCGTAACCCTAACCCTAAGCTACCCTTGACTGCTTCTGCCTCCAATAGATTTCCTAAGCACTAGTGTATTAAGGAACAGGTTAAAAAGAGAATCCTAATGTGATTTCAGGATAATGGGTGTGTTCCTTATCTTCTCCTAGTGTCTAAACTCTTCTCCATGGCTGGACCCCCAAATAATATTCCTTGACGTGCTAAGGGGTATCTAGAGAGTGGGATAGGTTTAATAACTACCCTAACCCTAACCCCTACCCTAACCCTAACAGGAACCCTAATCCTAACCCATACCCTAAACCGAGCCCTAAGCTTCAAACTAACCCTAACCCTAACCCAAACCAATACCCTACGCCGTACACGAACCCGTACCCGAACCCGTACCCTAAGCCGTGTCCTAATCCTAGCCCTAACCCTAACCCTAACCCTAAGCTACCCTTGACTGCTTCTGCCTCCAATAGATTTCCTAAGCACTAGTGTTTTAAGGAACAGGTTAAAAGAGAATCCTAATGTGATTTCTTGATAATGGGTGTGTTCCTTATCTTCTCCTAGTGTCTAAACTCTTCTCCATGGCTGGACCCCCAAATAATATTCCTTGACGTGCTAAGGGGTATCTAGAGAGTGGGATAGGTTTAATAACTACCCTAACCCTAACGCGTACCCTAACCCTAACCCCTACCCTAACCCTAACACGTACCCTAATCCTAACCCGTACCCTAAACGGAGCCCTAACCCTCAAACTAACCCTAACCCTAACCCTAACCCATACCCTACGCCGTACCCGAACCCGTACCCGAACCCGTACCCTAAGCCATACCCTAACCCTAACCCTCACCGTAACCCTAACCCTAAGCTACCCTTGACTGCTTCTGCCTCCAATAGATTTCCTAAGCACTAGTGTATTAAGGAACAGGTTAAAAAGAGAATCCTAATGTGATTTCAGGATAATGGGTGTGTTCCTTATCTTCTCCTAGTGTCTAAACTCTTCTCCATGGCTGGACCCCCAAATAATATTCCTTGACGTGCTAAGGGGTATCTAGAGAGTGGGATAGGTTTAATAACTACCCTAACCCTAACGCGTACCCTAACCCTATCCCCTACCCTAACCCTAACACGTACCCTAATCCTAACCCGTAACCTAAACCGAGCCCTAACCCTCAAACTAACCCTAACCCTAACCCTAACCCATACCCTACAGCGTACACGAACCCGTACCCGAACCCGTACCCTAAGCCGTACCCTAACCCTAACCCTAACCCTAACCCTAACCCTAAGCTACCCTTGACTGCTTCTGCCTCCAATACATTTCCTAAGCACTAGTGTTTTAAGGAACAGGTTAAAAAGAGAATCCTAATGTGATTTCTTGATAATGGGTGTGTTCCTTATCTTCTCCTAGTGTCTAAACTCTTCTCCATGGCTGGACACACAAATAATATTCCTTGACGTGCTAAGGGGTATCTAGACAGTGGGATAGGTTTAATAACTACCCTAACCCTAACGCGTACCCTAACCCTAACACGTACCCTAATCCTAACCCGTACCCTAAACCGAGCCCTAACCCTCAAACTAACCCTAACCCTAACCCTAACCCATACCCTACGCCGTACCTGAACCCGTACCCGAACCCGTACCCTAAGCCGTACCCTAAAGCTAACCCTAACCCTAACCCTAACCCTAACCCTAAGCTACCCTTGACTGCTTCTGCCTCCAATAGATTTCCTAAGCACTAGTGTTTTAAGGAACAGGTTAAAAAGAGAATCCTAATGTGATTTCTTGATAATGGGTGTGATCCTTATCTTCTCCTAGTGTCTAAACTCTTCTCCATGGCTGGACACCCAAATAATATTCCTTGACGTGCTAAGGGGTATCTAGAGAGTGGGATAGGTTTAATAACTACCCTAACCCTAACGCGTACCCTAACCCTAACCCCTACCCTAACCCTAACACGTACCCTAATCCTAACTCGTTCCCTAAACCGAGCCCTAACCCTCAAACTAACCCTAACCCTAACCCTAACCCATATCGTACGCCATACCCAAACCGGTACCCGAACCCGTACCCGAACCCGTACCCTAACCCAAACCCTAAGCCTAAGCTACCCTTGACTGCTTCTGCCTCCAATAGATTTCCTAAGCACTAGTGTTTTAAGGAACAGGTTAAAAAGAGAATCCTAATGTGATTTCTTGATAATGGGTGTGTTCCTTATCTTCTCCTAGTGTCTAAACTCTTCTCCATGGCTGGACCCCCAAATAATATTCCTTGACGTGCTAAGGGGTATCTAGAGAGTGGGATAGGTTTAATAACTACCCTAACCCTAACGCGTACCCTAACCCTAACCCCTACCCTAACCCTAACACGAACCCTAATCCTAACCCGTACCCTAAACCGAGCCCTAATCTTCAAACTAACCCTAACCCTAACCCTAACCCATACCCTACAGCGTACACGAACCCGTACCCGAACCCGTACCCTAAGCCGTACCCTAACCCAAACCCTAACCCTTAGCTACCCTTGACTGCTTCTGCCTCCAATAGATTTCCTAAGCCCTAGTGTTTTAAGGAACAGGTTAAAAAGAGAATCCTAATGTGATTTATTGATAATGGGTGTGTTCCTTATCTTCTCCTAGTGTCTAAACTCTTCTCCATGGCTGGACCCCCAAATAATATTCCTTGACGTGCTAAGGGGTTTCTAGAGAGTGGGATATATTTAATAACTACCCTAACCCTAACGCGTACCCTAACCCTAACCCCTACCCTAACCCTAACACGTACCCTAATCCTAACCCGTAACATAAACCGCGCCCTAACCCTCAAACTAACCCTAACCCTAAACCTAACCCATACCCTACGCCGTACCTGAACCCGTACCCGAACCCGTACCCGAACCCGTACCCTAAGCCGTACCCTAACCCTAACCCTAACCCTAAGCTACCCTTGACCTCTTCTGCCTCCAATAGATTTCCTGAGCACTAGTGTTTTAAGGAACAGGTTAAAAAGAGAATCCTAATGTGATTTCTTGATAATGGGTGTGTTCCTTATCTTCTCCTAGTGTCTAAACTCTTCTCCATGGCTGGACCCCCAAATAATATTCCTTGACGTGCTAAGGGGTATCTAGAGAGTGGGATAGGTTTAATAACTACCCTAACCCTAACGCGTACCCTAACCCTAACCCCTACCCTAACCCTAACACGTACCCTAATCCTAACCCGTACCCTAAACCGAGCCCTAACCCTCAAACTAACCCTAACCCTAACCCTAACCCATACCCTACGCCGTACCCGAACCCGTACCCGAACCCATACCCTAAGCCATACCCTAACCCTAACCCTAACCGTAACCCTAACCCTAAGCTACCCTTGACTGCTTCTGCCTCCAATAGATTTCCTAAGCACTAGTGTATTAAGGAACAGGTTAAAAAGAGAATCCTAATGTGATTTCAGGATAATGGGTGTGTTCCTTATCTTCTCCTAGTGTATAAACTCTTCTCCATGGCTGGACCCCCAAATAATATTCCTTGACGTGCTAAGGGGTATCTAGAGAGTGGGATAGGTTTAATAACTACCCTAACCCTAACGCGTACCCTAACCCTAACCCCTACCCTAACCCTAACACGTACCCTAATCCTAACCCGTAACCTAAACCGAGCCCTAACCCTAACCCTAACCCTAACCCTAAACCTAACCCATACCCTACGCCGTACCCGAACCCGTACCCGAACCCGTACCCGAACCCGTACCCTAAGCCGTACCCTAACCCTAACCCTAACCCTAAGCTACCCTTGACTGCTTCTGCCTCCAATAGATTTCCTAAGCACTAGTGTTTTAAGGAACAGGTTAAAAAGAGAATCCTAATGTGATTTCTTGATAATGGGTGTATTCCTTATCTTCTCCTAGTGTCTAAACTCTTCTCCATGGCTGGACCCCCAAATAATATTCCTTGACGTGCTAAGGGGTATCTAGAGAGTGGGATAGGTTTAATAACTACCCTAACCCTAACACGTACCCTAACCCTAACCCCTACCCTAACCCTAACACTTACCCTAATCCTAACCCGTACCCTAAACGGAGCCCTAACCCTCAAACTAACCCTAACCCTAACCCTAACCCATACCCTACGCCGTACACGAACCCGTACCCGAACCCGTACCCTAAGCCATACCCTAACCCTAACCCTCACCGTAACCCTAACCCTAAGCTACCCTTGACTGCTTCTGCCTCCAATAGATTTCCTAAGCACTAGTGTATTAAGGAACAGGTTAAAAAGAGAATCCTAATGTGATTTCAGGATAATGGGTGTGTTCCTTATCTTCTCCTAGTGTCTAAACTCTTCTCCATGGCTGGACCCCCAAATAATATTCCTTGACGTGCTAAGGGGTATCTAGAGAGTGGGATAGGTTTAATAACTACCCTAACCCTAACGCGTACCCTAACCCTAACCCCTACCCTAACCCTAACACTTACCCTAATCCTAACCCGTACCCTAAACGGAGCCCTAACCCTCAAACTAACCCTAACCCTAACCCTAACCCATACCCTATGCCGTACCCGAACCCGTACCCTAATCCTTACCCTAACAATAACCCTAACCTTAACCCTAAGCTACCCTTGACTGCTTCTGCCTCCAATAGATTTCCTAAGCACTAGTGTTTTAAGGAACAGGTTAAAAAGAGAATCCTAATGTGATTTCTTGATAATGGGTGTGTTCCTTATCTTCTCCTAGTGTCTAAACTCTTCTCCATGGCTGGACCCCCAAATAATATTCCTTGACGTGCTAAGGGGTATCTAGAGAGTGGGATAGGTTTAATAACTACCCTAACCCTAACGCGTACCCTAACCCTAACCCCTACCCTAACCCTAACACGAACCCTAATCCTAACCCGTACCCTAAACCGAGCCCTAACCTTCAAACTAACCCTAAACCTAACCCTAACCCATACCCTACAGCGTACACGAACCCGTACCCGAACCCGTACCCTAAGCCGTACCCTAACCCTAACCCTAACCCTAACCCTAAGCTACCCTTGACTGCTTCTGCCTCCAATAGATTTCCTAAGCACTAGTGTTTTAAGGAACAGGTTAAAAAGAGAATCCTAATGTGATTTCTTGATAATGGGTGTGTTCCTTATCTTCTCCTAGTGTCTAAACTCTTCTCCATAGCTGGACCCCCAATTAATATTCCTTGACGTGCTAAGGGGTATCTAGGGAGTGGGATAGGTTTAATAACTACCCTAACCCTAACGCGTACCCTAACCCTAACCCCTACCCTAACCCTAACACGTACCCTAATCCTAACCCGTACCCTAAACGGAGCCCTAACCCTCAAACTAACCCTAACCCTAACCCTAATCCATACCCTACGCCGTACCCGAACCCGTACCCGAACCCGTACCCTAAGCCATACCCTAACCCTAACCCTAACCGTAACCCTAACCCTAAACTACCCTTGACTGCTTCTGCCTCCAGTAGATTTCCTAAGCACTAGTGTATTAAGGAACAGGTTAAAAAGAGAATCCTAATGTGATTTCAGGATAATGGGTGTGTTCCTTATCTTCTCCTAGTGTCTAAACTCTTCTCCATGGCTGGACCCCCAAATAATATTCCTTGACGTGCTAAGGGGTATCTAGAGAGTGGGATAGGTTTAATAACTACCCTAACCCTAACGCGTACCCTAACCCTAACCCCTACCCTAACCCTAACACGAACCCTAATCCTAACCCATACCCTAAACCGAGCCCTAAGCTTCAAACTAACCCTAACCCTAACCCAAACCCATACCCTACGCCGTACACGAACCCGTACCCGAACCCGTACCCGAACCCGTACCCTAAGCCGTACCCTAACCCAAACCCTAACACTAAGCTACCCTTGACTGCTTCTGCCTCCAATAGATTTCCTAAGCACTAGTGTTTTAAGGAACAGGTTAAAAAGAGAATCCTAATGTGATTTCTTGATAATGGGTGTGTTCCTTATCTTCTCCTAGTGTCTAAACTCTTCTCCATGGCTGGACCCCCAAATAATATTCCTTGACGTGCTAAGGGGTATGTAGAGAGTGGGATAGGTTTAATAACTACCCTAACCCTAACGCATACCCTAACCCTAACCCCTACCCTAACCCTAACACGTACCCTAATCCTAACCCGTACCCTAAACGGAGCCCTAACCCTCAAACTAACCCTAACCCTAACCCTAACCCATACCCTATGCCGTACCCGAACCCGTACCCTAATCCTTACCCTAACAATAACCCTAACCTTAACCCTAAGCTACCCTTGACTGCTTCTGCCTCCAATAGATTTCCTAAGCACTAGAGTTTTAAGGAACAGGTTAAAAAGAGAATCCTAATGTGATTTCTTGATAATGGGTGTGTTCCTTATCTTCTCCTAGTGTCTAAACTCTTCTCCATGGCTGGACCCCCAAATAATATTCCTTGACGTGCTAAGGGGTATCTAGAGAGTGGGATAGGTTTAATAACTACCCTAACCCTAACGCGTACCCTAACCCTAACCCCTACCCTAACCCTAACACGAACCCTAATCCTAACCCGTACCCTAAACCGAGCCCTAACCTTCAAACTAATCCTAAACCTAACCCTAACCCATACCCTACAGCGTACACGAACCCGTACCCGAACCCGTACCCTAAGCCGTACCCTAACCCTAACCCTAACCCTAACCCTAAGCTACCCTTGACTGCTTCTGCCTCCAATAGATTTCCTAAGCACTAGTGTTTTAAGGAACAGGTTAAAAAGAGAATCCTAATGTGATTTCTTGATAATGGGTGTGTTCCTTATCTTCTCCTAGTGTCTAAACTCTTCTCCATAGCTGGACCCCCAATTAATATTCCTTGACGTGCTAAGGGGTATCTAGAGAGTGGGATAGGTTTAATAACTACCCTAACCCTAACGCGTACCCTAACCCTAACCACTACCCTAACCCTAACACGTACCCTAATCCTAACCCGTACCCTAAACGGAGCCCTAACCCTCAAACTAACCCTAACCCTAACCCTAACCCATACCCTACGCCGTACCCGAACCCGTACCCGAACCCGTACCCTAAGCCATACCCTAACCCTAACCCTAACCGTAACCCTAACCCTAAACTACCCTTGACTGCTTCTGCCTCCAGTAGATTTCCTAAGCACTAGTGTATTAAGGAACAGGTTAAAAAGAGAATCCTAATGTGATTTCAGGATAATGGGTGTGTTCCTTATCTTCTCCTAGTGTCTAAACTCTTCTCCATGGCTGGACCCCCAAATAATATTCCTTGACGTGCTAAGGGGTATCTAGAGAGTGGGATAGGTTTAATAACTACCCTAACCCTAACGCGTACCCTAACCCTAACCCCTACCCTAACCCTAACACGAACCCTAATACTAACCCATACCCTAAACCGAGCCCTAAGCTTCAAACTAACCCTAACCCTAACCCAAACCCATACCCTACGCCGTACACGAACCCGTACCCGAACCCGTACCCGAACCCGTACCCTAAGCCGTACCCTAACCCAAACCCTAACACTAAGCTACCCTTGACTGCTTCTGCCTCCAATAGATTTCCTAAGCACTAGTGTTTTAAGGAACAGGTTAAAAAGAGAATCCTAATGTGATTTCTTGATAATGGGTGTGTTCCTTATCTTCTCCTAGTGTCTAAACTCTTCTCCATGGCTGGACCCCCAAATAATATTCCTTGACGTGCTAAGGGGTATGTAGAGAGTGGGATAGGTTTAATAACTACCCTAACCCTAACGCATACCCTAACCCTAACCCCTACCCTAACCCTAACACGTACCCTAATCCTAACCCGTACCCTAAACGGAGCCCTAACCCTCAAAATAACCCTAACCCTAACCCTAACCCATACCCTACGCCATACCCGAACCCGTACCCGAACCCGTACCCTAAGCCATACCCTAACCCTAACCCTCACCGTAACCCTAAACCTAAGCTACCCTTGACTGCTTCTGCCTCCAATAGATTTCCTAAGCACTAGTGTATTAAGTAACAGGTTAAAAAGAGAATCCTAATGTGATTTCTTGATAATGGGTGTGTTCCTTATCTTCTCCTAGTGTCTAAACTCTTCTCCATGGCTGGACCCGCAAATAATATTCCTTGACGTGCTAAGGGGTATCTAGAGAGTGGGATAGGTTTAATAACTACCCTAACCCTAACGCGTACCCTAACCCTAACACGTACCCTAATCCTAACCCGTACCCTAAACCGAGCCCTAACCCTCAAACTAACCCTAACCCTAACCCTAACCCATACCCTACGCCGTACCCGAACCCGTACCGAACCCGTACCCTAAGCCGTACCCTAAAGCTAACCCTAACCCTAACCCTAACCCTAACCCTAAGCTACCCTTGACTGCTTCTGCCTCCAATAGATTTCCTAAGCACTAGTGTTTTAAGGAACAGGTTAAAAAGAGAATCCTAATGTGATTTCTTGATAATGGGTGTGTTCCTTATCTTCTCCTAGTGTCTAAACTCTTCTCCATGGCTGGACCCCCAAATAATATTCCTTTACGTGCTAAGGGTTATCTAGAGAGTGGGATAGGTTTAATAACTACCCTAACCATAACGCGTACCCTAACCCTAACCCCTACCCTAACCCTAAGACGTACCCTAATCCTAACCCGTAACCTAAACCGAGCCCTAACCCTCAAACTAACCCTAACCCTAACCCTAACCCATACACTACGCCATACCCGAACCCGTACCCGAACCCGTACACTAAGCCGTACCCTAACCCTAACCCTAACCCTAAACCTAACCCTAACCCTAAGCTACCCTTGACTGCTTCTGCCTCCAATAGATTTCCTAAGCACTAGTGTTTTAAGGAACAGGTTAAAAAGAGAATCCTAATGTGATTTCTTGATAATGGGTGTGTTCCTTATCTTCTCCTAGTGTCTAAACTCTTCTCCATGGCTGGACACCCAAATAATATTCCTTGACGTGCTAAGGGGTATCTAGAGAGTGGGATAGGTTTAATAACTACCCTAACCCTAACGCGTACCCTAACCCTAACCCCTACCCTAACCCTAACACGTACCCTAATCCTAACCCGTACCCTAAACCGAGCCCTAACCCTCAAACTAACCCTAACCCTAACCCTAAACCATATCCTACGCCATACCCAAACCCGTACCCGAACCCGTACCCGAACCCGTACACTAAGCCGTACGCTAACCCAAACCCTAACCCTAAGCTACCCTTGACTGCTTCTGCCTCCAATAGATTTCCTAAGCACTAGTGTTTTAAGGAACAGGTTAAAAAGAGAATCCTAATGTGATTTCTTGATAATGGGTGTGTTCCTTATCTTCTCCTAGTGTCTAAACTCTTCTCCATGGCTGGACCCCCAAATAATATTCCTTGACGTGCTAAGGGGTATCTAGAGAGTGGGATATGTTTAATAACTACCCTAACCCTAACGCGTACCCTAACCCTAACCCCTACCCTAACCCTAACACGTACCCTAATCCTAACCCGTAACCTAAACCGAGCCCTAACCCTCAAACTAACCCTAACCCTAAACCTAACCCATACCCTACGCCGTACCCGAACCCGTACCCGAACCCGTAACCGAACCCGTACCCTAAGCCGTACCCTAACCCTAACCCTAACCCTAAGCTACCCTTGACTGCTTCTGCCTCCAATAGATTTCCTAAGCACTAGTGTTTTAAGGAACAGGTTAAAAAGAGAATCCTAATGTGATTTCTTGATAATGGGTGTGTTCCTTATCTTCTCCTAGTGTCTAAACTCTTCTCCATGGCTGGACCCCCAATTAATATTCCTTGACGTGCTAAGGGGTATCTAGAGAGTGGGATAGGTTTAATAACTACCCTAACCCTAACGCGTACCCTAACCCTAACCCCTACCCTAACCCTAACACGTACCCTAATCCTAACCCGTACCCTAAACCGAGCCCTAACCCTCAAACTAACCCTAACCCTAACCCTATCCCATACCCTACGCCGTACCCGAACCCGTACCCGAACCCGTACCCTAAGCCATACCCTAACCCTAACCCTAACCGTAACCCTAACCCTAAGCTACCCTTGACTGCTTCTGCCTCCAATAGATTTCCTAAGCACTAGTGTATTAAGGAACAGGTTAAAAAGAGAATCCTAATGTGATTTCAGGATAATGGGTGTGTTCCTTATCTTCTCCTAGTGTCTAAACTCTTCTCCATGGCTGGACCCCCAAATAATATTCCTTGACGTGCTAAGGGGTATCTAGAGAGTGGGATAGGTTTAATAACTACCCTAACCCTAACGCGTACCCTAACCCTAACCCCTACCCTAACCCTAACAGGAACCCTAATCCTAACCCATACCCTAAACCGAGCCCTAAGCTTCAAACTAACCCTAACCCTAACCCAAACCAATACCCTACGCCGTACACGAACACGTACCCGAACCCGTACCCTAAGCCGTGTCCTAATCCTAGCCCTAACCCTAACCCTAACCCTAAGCTACCCTTGACTGCTTCTGCCTCCAATAGATTTCCTAAGCACTAGTGTTTTAAGGAACAGGTTAAAAAGAGAATCCTAATGTGATTTCTTGATAATGGGTGTGTTCCTTATCTTCTCCTAGTGTCTAAACTCTTCTCCATGGCTGGACCCCCAAATAATATTCCTTGACGTGCTAAGGGGTATCTAGAGAGTGGGATAGGTTTAATAACTACCCTAACCCTAACGCGTACCCTAACCCTAACCCCTACCCTAACCCTAACACGTACCCTAATCCTAACCCGTACCCTAAACGGAGCCCTAACCCTCAAACTAACCCTAACCCTAACCCTAACCCATACCCTACGCCGTACCCGAACCCGTACCCGAACCCGTACCCTAAGCCATACCCTAACCCTAACCCTCACCGTAACCCTAACCCTAAGCTACCCTTGACTGCTTCTGCCTCCAATAGATTTCCTAAGCACTAGTGTATTAAGGAACAGGTTAAAAAGAGAATCCTAATGTGATTTCAGGATAATGGGTGTGTTCCTTATCTTCTCCTAGTGTCTAAACTCTTCTCCATGGCTGGACCCCCAAATAATATTCCTTGACGTGCTAAGGGGTATCTAGAGAGTGGGATAGGTTTAATAACTACCCTAACCCTAACGCGTACCCTAACCCTATCCCCTACCCTAACCCTAACACGTACCCTAATCCTAACCCGTAACCTAAACCGAGCCCTAACCCTCAAACTAACCCTAACCCTAAACCTAACCCATACCCTACAGCGTACACGAACCCGTACCCGAACCCGTACCCTAAGCCGTACCCTAACCCTAACCCTAACTCTAACCCTAACCCTAAGCTACCCTTGACTGCTTCTGCCTCCAATACATTTCCTAAGCACTAGTGTTTTAAGGAACAGGTTAAAAAGAGAATCCTAATGTGATTTCTTGATAATGGGTGTGTTCCTTATCTTCTCCTAGTGTCTAAACTCTTCTCCATGGCTGGACACACAAATAATATTCCTTGACGTGCTAAGGGGTATCTAGACAGTGGGATAGGTTTAATAACTACCCTAACCCTAACGCGTACCCTAACCCTAACACGTACCCTAATCCTAACCCGTACCCTAAACCGAGCCCTAACCCTCAAACTAACCCTAACCCTAACCCTAACCCATACCCTACGCCGTACCTGAACCCGTACCCGAACCCGTACCCTAAGCCGTACCCTAAAGCTAAACCTAACCCTAACCCTAACCCTAACCCTAAGCTACCCTTGACTGCTTCTGCCTCCAATAGATTTCCTAAGCACTAGTGTTTTAAGGAACAGGTTAAAAAGAGAATCCTAATGTGATTTCTTGATAATGGGTGTGATCCTTATCTTCTCCTAGTGTCTAAACTCTTCTCCATGGCTGGACACCCAAATAATATTCCTTGACGTGCTAAGGGGTATCTAGAGAGTGGGATAGGTTTAATAACTACCCTAACCCTAACGCGTACCCTAACCCTAACCCCTACCCTAACCCTAACACGTACCCTAATCCTAACTCGTTCCCTAAACCGAGCCCTAACCCTCAAACTAACCCTAACCCTAACCCTAACCCATATCGTACGCCATACCCAAACCGGTACCCGAACCCGTACCCGAACCCGTACCCTAACCCAAACCCTAAGCCTAAGCTACCCTTGACTGCTTCTGCCTCCAATAGATTTCCTAAGCACTAGTGTTTTAAGGAACAGGTTAAAAAGAGAATCCTAATGTGATTTATTGATAATGGGTGTGTTCCTTATCTTCTCCTAGTGTCTAAACTCTTCTCCATGGCTGGACCCCCAAATAATATTCCTTGACGTGCTAAGGGTTATCTAGAGAGTGGGATAGGTTTAATAACTACCCTAACCCTAACGCGTACCCTAACCCTAACCCCTACCCTAACCCTAAGACGTACCCTAATCCTAACCCGTAACCTAAACCGAGCCCTAACCCTCAAACTAACCCTAACCCTAACCCTAACCCATACCCTACGCCGTACCCAAACCCGTACCCGAACCCGTACCCGAACCCGTACCCTAAGCCGTACCCTAAACCTAACCCTAACCCTAACCCTAACCCTAACCCTAAGCTACCCTTGACTGCTTCTGCCTCCAATAGATTTCCTAAGCACTAGTGTTTTAAGGAACAGGTTAAAAAGAGAATCCTAATGTGATTTCTTGATAATGGGTGTGTTCCTTATCTTCTCCTAGTGTCTAAACTCTTCTCCATGGCTGGACCCCCAAATAATATTCCTTGACGTGCTAAGGGGTATCTAGAGAGTGGGATAGGTTTAATAACTACCCTAACCCTAACGCGTACCCTAACCCTAACCCCTACCCTAACCCTAACACTTACCCTAATCCTAACCCGTACCCTAAACGGAGCCCTAACCCTCAAACTAACCCTAACCCTAACCCTAACCCATACCCGACGCCGTACCCGAACCCGTACCCGAACCCGTACCCTAAGCCATACCCTAACCCTAACCCTCACCGTAACCCTACCCCTAAGCTACCCTTGACTGCTTCTGCCTCCAATAGATTTCCTAAGCACTAGTGTATTAAGGAACAGGTTAAAAAGAGAATCCTAATGTGATTTCAGGATAATGGGTGTGTTCCTTATCTTCTCCTAGTGTCTAAACTCTTCTCCATGGCTGGACCCCCAAATAATATTCCTTGACGTGCTAAGGGGTATCTAGAGAGTGGGATAGGTTTAATAACTACCCTAACCCTAACGCGTACCCTAACCCTAACCCCTACCCTAACCCTAACACGAACCCTAATCCTAACCCGTACCCTAAACCGAGCCCTAACCTTCAAACTAACCCTAACCCTAACCCAAACCCATACCCTACGCCGTACACGAACCCGTACCCGAACCCGTACCCTAAGCCGTGTCCTAACCCTAGCCCTAACCCTAACCCTAACCCTAAGCTACCCTTGACTGCTTCTGCCTCCAATAGATTTCCTAAGCACTAGTGTTTTAAGGAACAGGTTAAAAAGAGAATCCTAATGTGATTTCTTTATAATGGGTGTGTTCCTTATCTTCTCCTAGTGTCTAAACTCTTCTCCATGGCTGGACCCCCAAATAATATTCCTTGACGTGCTAAGGGGTATCTAGAGAGTGGGATAGGTTTAATAACTACCCTAACCCTAACGCGTACCCTAACCCTAACCCCTACCCTAACCCTAACACGAACCCTAATCCTAACCCGTACCCTAAACCGAGCCCTAACCTTCAAACTAACCCTAACCCTAACCCTAACCCATACCCTACAGCGTACACGAACCCGTACCCGAACCCGTACCCTAAGCCGTACCCTAACCCTAACCCTAAACCTAACCCTAAGCTACCCTTGACTGCTTCTGCCTCCAATAGATTTCCTAAGCACTAGTGTTTTAAGGAACAGGTTAAAAAGAGAATCCTAATGTGATTTCTTGATAATGGGTGTGTTCCTTATCTTCTCCTACTGTCTAAACTCTTCTCCATGGCTGGACCCCCAAATAATATTCCTTGACGTGCTAAGGGGTATCTAGGGAGTGGGATAGGTTTAATAACTACCCTAACCCTAACGCGTACCCTAACCCTAACCCCTACCCTAACCCTAACACGTACCCTACTCCTAACCCGTACCCTAAACCGAGCCCTAACCCTCAAACTAACCCTAACCCTAACCCTAACCCATACCCTATGCCGTACCCGAACCCGTACCCTAATCCTTACCCTAACAATAACCCTAACCTTAACCCTAAGCTACCCTTGACTGCTTCTGCCTCCAATAGATTTCCTAAGCACTAGTGTTTTAAGGAACAGGTTAAAAAGAGAATCCTAATGTGATTTCTTGATAATGGGTGTGTTCCTTATCTTCTCCTAGTGTCTAAACTCTTCTCCATGGCTGGACCGCCAAATAACATTCCTTGACGTGCTAAGGGGTATCTAGAGAGTGGGATAGGTTTAATAACTACCATAACCCTAACGCATACCCTAACCCTAACCTCTACCCTAACCCTAACACGTACACTAATCCTAACCCATACCCTAAACCGAGCCCTAACCCTCAAACTAACCCTAACCCTAACCCTAACCCATACCCTACGCCGTACCCGAACCCGTACCCGAACCCGTACCCGAACCCGTACCCTAAGCCGTACCCTAAACCTAACCCTAACCCTAACCCTAACCCTAAGCTACCCTTGACTGCTTCTGCCTCCAATAGATTTCCTAATCACTAGTGTATTAAGGAACAGGTTAAAAAGAGAATCCTAATGTGATTTCTTGATAATGGGTGTGTTCCTTATCTTCTCCTAGTGTCTAAACTCTTCTCCATGGCTGGACCCCCAAATAATATTCCTTGACGTGCTAAGGGGTATCTAGAGAGTGGGATAGGTTTAATAACTACCCTAACCCTAACGCGTACCCTAACCCTAACCCCTACCATAACCCTAACACGAACCCTAATCCTAACCCGTACCCTAAACCGAGCCCTAACCTTCAAACTAACCCTAACCCTAACCCATACCCTACGCCGTACCCGAACACGTACCCGAACCCGTACCCTAAGCCGTACCCTAAAGCTAACCCTAACCCTAACCCTAACCCTAACCCTAAGCTACCCTTGACTGCTTCTGCCTCCAATAGATTTCCTAAGCACTAGTGTTTTAAGGAACAGGTTAAAAAGAGAATCCTAATGTGATTTCTTGATAATGGGTGTGTTCCTTATCTTCTCCTAGTGTCTAAACTCTTCTCCATGGCTGGACCCCCAAATAATATTCCTTGACGTGCTAAGGGTTATCTAGAGAGTGGGATAGGTTTAATAACTACCCTAACCCTAACGCGTACCCTAACCCTAACCCCTACCCTAACCCTAAGACGTACCCTAATCCTAACCCGTAACCTAAACCGAGCCCTAACCCTCAAACTAACCCTAACCCTAACCCTAACCCATACCCTACGCCATACACGAACCCGTACCCGAACCCGTACACTAAGCCGTACCCTAACCCTAACCCTAACCCTAACCCTAACCCTAACCCTAACCCTAACCCTAAGCTACCCTTGACTGCTTCTGCCTCCAATAGATTTCCTAAGCACTAGTGTATTAAGGAACAGGTTAAAAAGAGAATCCTAATGTGATTTCAGGATAATGGGTGTGTTCCTTATCTTCTCCTAGTGTCTAAACTCTTCTCCATGGCTGGACCCCCAAATAATATTCCTTGACGTGCTAAGGGTTATCTAGAGAGTGGGATAGGTTTAATAACTACCCTAACCCTAACGCGTACCCTAACCCTAACCCCTACCCTAACCCTAACACGAACCCTAATCCTAACCCGTACCCTAAACCGAGCCCTAACCTTCAAACTAACCCTAACCCTAACCCAAACCCATACCCTACGCCGTACACGAACCCGTACCCGAACCCGTACCCTAAGCCGTGTCCTAACCCTAGCCCTAACCCTAACCCTAACCCTAAGCTACCCTTGACTGCTTCTGCCTCCAATAGATTTCCTAAGCACTAGTGTTTTAAGGAACAGGTTAAAAAGAGAATCCTAATGTGATTTCTTGATAATGGGTGTGTTCCTTATCTTCTCCTAGTGTCTAAACTCTTCTCCATGGCTGGACCCCCAAATAATATTCCTTGACGTGCTAAGGGGTATCTAGAGAGTGGGATAGGTTTAATAACTACCCTAACCCTAACGCGTACCCTAACCCTAACCCCTACCCTAACCCTAACACTTACCCTAATCCTAACCCGTACCCTAAACGGAGCCCTAACCCTCAAACTAACCCTAACCCTAACCCTAACCCATACCCGACGCCGTACCCGAACCCGTACCCGAACCCGTACCCTAAGCCATACCCTAACCCTAACCCTAACCGTAACCCTAACCCTAAGCTACCCTTGACTGCTTCTGCCTCCAATAGATTTCCTAAGCACTAGTGTTTTAAGGAACAGGTTAAAAAGAGAATCCTAATGTGATTTCTTGATAATGGGTGTGTTCCTTATCTTCTCCTAGTGTCTAAACTCTTCTCCATGGCTGGACCCCCAATTAATATTCCTTGACGTGCTAAGGGGTATCTAGAGAGTGGGATAGGTTTAATAACTACCCTAACCCTAACGCGTACCCTAACCCTAACCCCTACCCTAACCCTAACACGTACCCTAATCCTAACCCGTACCCTAAACCGAGCCCTAACCCTCAAACTAACCCTAACCCTAACCCTATCCCATACCCTACGCCGTACCCGAACCCGTACCCGAACCCGTACCCTAAGCCATACCCTAACCCTAACCCTAACCGTAACCCTAACCCTAAGCTACCCTTGACTGCTTCTGCCTCCAATAGATTTCCTAAGCACTAGTGTATTAAGGAACAGGTTAAAAAGAGAATCCTAATGTGATTTCAGGATAATGGGTGTGTTCCTTATCTTCTCCTAGTGTCTAAACTCTTCTCCATGGCTGGACCCCCAAATAATATTCCTTGACGTGCTAAGGGGTATCTAGAGAGTGGGATAGGTTTAATAACTACCCTAACCCTAACGCGTACCCTAACCCTAACCCCTACCCTAACCCTAACAGGAACCCTAATCCTAACCCATACCCTAAACCGAGCCCTAAGCTTCAAACTAACCCTAACCCTAACCCAAACCAATACCCTATGCCGTACACGAACCCGTACCCGAACCCGTACCCTAAGCCGTGTCCTAACCCTAGCCCTAACCCTAACCCTAACCCTAAGCTACCCTTGACTGCTTCTGCCTCCAATAGTTTTCCTAAGCACTAGTGTTTTAAGGAACAGGTTAAAAAGAGAATCCTAATGTGATTTCTTGATAATGGGTGTGTTCCTTATCTTCTCCTAGTGTCTAAACTCTTCTCCATGGCTGGACCCCCAAATAATATTCCTTGACGTGCTAAGGGGTATCTAGAGAGTGGGATAGGTTTAATAACTACCCTAACCCTAACGCGTACCCTAACCCTAACCCCTACCCTAACCCTAACACGTACCCTAATCCTAACCCGTACCCTAAACGGAGCCCTAACCCTCAAACTAACCCTAACCCTAACCCTAACCCATACCCTACGCCGTACCCGAACCCGTACCCGAACCCGTACCCTAAGCCATACCCTAACCCTAACCCTCACCGTAACCCTAACCCTAAGCTACCCTTGACTGCTTCTGCCTCCAATAGATTTCCTAAGCACTAGTGTATTAAGGAACAGGTTAAAAAGAGAATCCTAATGTGATTTCAGGATAATGGGTGTGTTCCTTATCTTCTCCTAGTGTCTAAACTCTTCTCCATGGCTGGACCCCCAAATAATATTCCTTGACGTGCTAAGGGGTATCTAGAGAGTGGGATAGGTTTAATAACTACCCTAACCCTAACGCGTACCCTAACCCTATCCCCTACCCTAACCCTAACACGTACCCTAATCCTAACCCGTAACCTAAACCGAGCCCTAACCCTCAAACTAACCCTAACCCTAACCCTAACCCATACCCTACAGCGTACACGAACCCGTACCCGAACCCGTACCCTAAGCCGTACCCTAACCCTAACCCTAACCCTAACCCTAACCCTAAGCTACCCTTGACTGCTTCTGCCTCCAATACATTTCCTAAGCACTAGTGTTTTAAGGAACAGGTTAAAAAGAGAATCCTAATGTGATTTCTTGATAATGGGTGTGTTCCTTATCTTCTCCTAGTGTCTAAACTCTTCTCCATGGCTGGACACACAAATAATATTCCTTGACGTGCTAAGGGGTATCTAGACAGTGGGATAGGTTTAATAACTACCCTAACCCTAACGCGTACCCTAACCCTAACACGTACCCTAATCCTAACCCGTACCCTAAACCGAGCCCTAACCCTCAAACTAACCCTAACCCTAACCCTAACACATACCCTACGCCGTACCTGAACCCGTACCCGAACCCGTACCCTAAGCCGTACCCTAAAGCTAACCCTAACCCTAACCCTAACCCTAACCCTAAGCTACCCTTGACTGCTTCTGCCTCCAATAGATTTCCTAAGCACTAGTGTTTTAAGGAACAGGTTAAAAAGAGAATCCTAATGTGATTTCTTGATAATGGGTGTGATCCTTATCTTCTCCTAGTGTCTAAACTCTTCTCCATGGCTGGACACCCAAATAATATTCCTTGACGTGCTAAGGGGTATCTAGAGAGTGGGATAGGTTTAATAACTACCCTAACCCTAACGCGTACCCTAACCCTAACCCCTACCCTAACCCTAACTCGTACCCTAATCCTAACCCGTTCCCTAAACCGAGCCCTAACCCTCAAACTAACCCTAACCCTAACCCTAACCCATATCGTACGCCATACCCAAACCCGTACCCGAACCCGTACCCGAACCCGTACCCTAACCCAAACCCTAACCCTAAGCTACCCTTGACTGCTTCTGCCTCCAATAGATTTCCTAAGCACTAGTGTTTTAAGGAACAGGTTAAAAAGAGAATCCTAATGTGATTTATTGATAATGGGTGTGTTCCTTATCTTCTCCTAGTGTCTAAACTCTTCTCCATGGCTGGACCCCCAAATAATATTCCTTGACGTGCTAAGGGTTATCTAGAGAGTGGGATAGGTTTAATAACTACCCTAACCCTAACGCGTACCCTAACCCTAACCCCTACCCTAACCCTAAGACGTACCCTAATCCTAACCCGTAACCTAAACCGAGCCCTAACCCTCAAACTAACCCTAACCCTAACCCTAACCCATACCCTACGCCGTACCCAAACCCGTACCCGAACCCGTACCCGAACCCGTACCCTAAGCCGTACCCTAAACCTAACCCTAACCCTAACCCTAACCCTAAGCTACCCTTGACTGCTTCTGCCTCCAATAGATTTCCTAAGCACTAGTGTATTAAGGAACAGGTTAAAAAGAGAATCCTAATGTGATTTCAGGATAATGGGTGTGTTCCTTATCTTCTCCTAGTGTCTAAACTCTTCTCCATGGCTGGACCCCCAAATAATATTCCTTGACGTGCTAAGGGGTATCTAGAGAGTGGGATAGGTTTAATAACTACCCTAACCCTAACGCATACCCTAACCCTAACCCCTACCCTAACCCTAACACGAACCCTAATCCTAACCCGTACCCTAAACCGAGCCCTAACCTTCAAACTAACCCTAACCCTAACCCAAACCCATACCCTACGCCGTACACGAACCCGTACCCGAACCCGTACCCTAAGCCGTGTCCTAACCCTAGCCCTAACCCTAACCCTAACCCTAAGCTACCCTTGACTGCTTCTGCCTCCAATAGATTTCCTAAGCACTAGTGTTTTAAGGAACAGGTTAAAAAGAGAATCCTAATGTGATTTCTTGATAATGGGTGTGTTCCTTATCTTCTCCTAGTGTCTAAACTCTTCTCCATGGCTGGACCCCCCAAATAATATTCCTTGACGTGCTAAGGGGTATCTAGAGAGTGGGATAGGTTTAATAACTACCCTAACCCTAACGCGTACCCTAACCCTAACCCCTACCCTAACCCTAACACTTACCCTAATCCTAACCCGTACCCTAAACGGAGCCCTAACCCTCAAACTAACCCTAACCCTAACCCTAACCCATACCCGACGCCGTACCCGAACCCGTACCCGAACCCGTACCCTAAGCCATACCCTAACCCTAAACCTCACCGTAACCCTACCCCTAAGCTACCCTTGACTGCTTCTGCCTCCAATAGATTTCCTAAGCACTAGTGTATTAAGGAACAGGTTAAAAAGAGAATCCTAATGTGATTTCAGGATAATGGGTGTGTTCCTTATCTTCTCCTAGTGTCTAAACTCTTCTCCATGGCTGGACCCCCAAATAATATTCCTTGACGTGCTAAGGGGTATCTAGAGAGTGGGATAGGTTTAATAACTACCCTAACCCTAACGCGTACCCTAACCCTAACCCCTACCCTAACCCTAACACGAACCCTAATCCTAACCCGTACCCTAAACCGAGCCCTAACCTTCAAACTAACCCTAACCCTAACCCAAACCCATACCCTACGCCGTACACGAACCCGTACCCGAACCCGTACCCTAAGCCGTGTCCTAACCCTAGCCCTAACCCTAACCCTAACCCTAAGCTACCCTTGACTGCTTCTGCCTCCAATAGATTTCCTAAGCACTAGTGTTTTAAGGAACAGGTTAAAAAGAGAATCCTAATGTGATTTCTTTATAATGGGTGTGTTCCTTATCTTCTCCTAGTGTCTAAACTCTTCTCCATGGCTGGACCCCCAAATAATATTCCTTGACGTGCTAAGGGGTATCTAGAGAGTGGGATAGGTTTAATAACTACCCTAACCCTAACGCGTACCCTAACCCTAACCCCTACCCTAACCCTAACACGAACCCTAATCCTAACCCGTACCCTAAACCGAGCCCTAACCTTCAAACTAACCCTAACCCTAACCCTAACCCATACCCTACAGCGTACACGAACCCGTACCCGAACCCGTACCCTAAGCCGTACCCTAACCCTAACCCTAAACCTAACCCTAAGCTACCCTTGACTGCTTCTGCCTCCAATAGATTTCCTAAGCACTAGTGTTTTAAGGAACAGGTTAAAAAGAGAATCCTAATGTGATTTCTTGATAATGGGTGTGTTCCTTATCTTCTCCTACTGTCTAAACTCTTCTCCATGGCTGGACCCCCAAATAATATTCCTTGACGTGCTAAGGGGTATCTAGGGAGTGGGATAGGTTTAATAACTACCCTAACCCTAACGCGTACCCTAACCCTAACCCCTACCCTAACCCTAACACGTACCCTACTCCTAACCCGTACCCTAAACCGAGCCCTAACCCTCAAACTAACCCTAACCCTAACCCTAACCCATACCCTATGCCGTACCCGAACCCGTACCCTAATCCTTACCCTAACAATAACCCTAACCTTAACCCTAAGCTACCCTTGACTGCTTCTGCCTCCAATAGATTTCCTAAGCACTAGTGTTTTAAGGAACAGGTTAAAAAGAGAATCCTAATGTGATTTCTTGATAATGGGTGTGTTCCTTATCTTCTCCTAGTGTCTAAACTCTTCTCCATGGCTGGACCGCCAAATAACATTCCTTGACGTGCTAAGGGGTATCTAGAGAGTGGGATAGGTTTAATAACTACCATAACCCTAACGCATACCCTAACCCTAACCTCTATCCTAACCCTAACACGTACACTAATCCTAACCCATACCCTAAACCGAGCCCTAACCCTCAAACTAACCCTAACCCTAACCCTAACCCATACCCTACGCCGTACCCGAACCCGTACCCGAACCCGTACCCGAACCCGTACCCTAAGCCGTACCCTAAACCTAACCCTAACCCTAACCCTAACCCTAAGCTACCCTTGACTGCTTCTGCCTCCAATAGATTTCCTAATCACTAGTGTATTAAGGAACAGGTTAAAAAGAGAATCCTAATGTGATTTCTTGATAATGGGTGTGTTCCTTATCTTCTCCTAGTGTCTAAACTCTTCTCCATGGCTGGACCCCCAAATAATATTCCTTGACGTGCTAAGGGGTATCTAGAGAGTGGGATAGGTTTAATAACTACCCTAACCCTAACGCGTACCCTAACCCTAACCCCTACCATAACCCTAACACGAACCCTAATCCTAACCCGTACCCTAAACCGAGCCCTAACCTTCAAACTAACCCTAACCCTAACCCATACCCTACGCCGTACCCGAACACGTACCCGAACCCGTACCCTAAGCCGTACCCTAAAGCTAACCCTAACCCTAACCCTAACCCTAACCCTAAGCTACCCTTGACTGCTTCTGCCTCCAATAGATTTCCTAAGCACTAGTGTTTTAAGGAACAGGTTAAAAAGAGAATCCTAATGTGATTTCTTGATAATGGGTGTGTTCCTTATCTTCTCCTAGTGTCTAAACTCTTCTCCATGGCTGGACCCCCAAATAATATTCCTTGACGTGCTAAGGGTTATCTAGAGAGTGGGATAGGTTTAATAACTACCCTAACCCTAACGCGTACCCTAACCCTAACCCCTACCCTAACCCTAAGACGTACCCTAATCCTAACCCGTAACCTAAACCGAGCCCTAACCCTCAAACTAACCCTAACCCTAACCCTAACCCATACCCTACGCCATACACGAACCCGTACCCGAACCCGTACACTAAGCCGTACCCTAACCCTAACCCTAACCCTAACCCTAACCCTAAAACTAACCTTAACCCTAAGCTACCCTTGACTGCTTCTGCCTCCAATAGATTTCCTAAGCACTAGTGTATTAAGGAACAGGTTAAAAAGAGAATCCTAATGTGATTTCAGTATAATGGGTGTGTTCCTTATCTTCTCCTAGTGTCTAAACTCTTCTCCATGGCTGGACCCCCAAATAATATTCCTTGACGTGCTAAGGGTTATCTAGAGAGTGGGATAGGTTTAATAACTACCCTAACCCTAACGCGTACCCTAACCCTAACCCCTACCCTAACCCTAACACGAACCCTAATCCTAACCCGTACCCTAAACCGAGCCCTAACCTTCAAACTAACCCTAACCCTAACCCAAACCCATACCCTACGCCGTACACGAACCCGTACCCGAACCCGTACCCTAAGCCGTGTCCTAACCCTAGCCCTAACCCTAACCCTAACCCTAAGCTACCCTTGACTGCTTCTGCCTCCAATAGATTTCCTAAGCACTAGTGTTTTAAGGAACAGGTTAAAAAGAGAATCCTAATGTGATTTCTTGATAATGGGTGTGTTCTTATCTTCTCCTAGTGTCTAAACTCTTCTCCATGGCTGGACCCCCAAATAATATTCCTTGACGTGCTAAGGGGTATCTAGAGAGTGGGATAGGTTTAATAACTACCCTAACCCTAACGCGTACCCTAACCCTAACCCCTACCCTAACCCTAACACTTACCCTAATCCTAACCCGTACCCTAAACGGAGCCCTAACCCTCAAACTAACCCTAACCCTAACCCTAACCCATACCCGACGCCGTACCCGAACCCGTACCCGAACCCGTACCCTAAGCCATACCCTAACCCTAACACTAACCGTAACCCTAACCCTAAGCTACCCTTGACTGCTTCTGCCTCCAATAGATTTCCTAAGCACTAGTGTTTTAAGGAACAGGTTAAAAAGAGAATCCTAATGTGATTTCTTGATAATGGGTGTGTTCCTTATCTTCTCCTAGTGTCTAAACTCTTCTCCATGGCTGGACCCCCAATTAATATTCCTTGACGTGCTAAGGGGTATCTAGAGAGTGGGATAGGTTTAATAACTACCCTAACCCTAACGCGTACCCTAACCCTAACCCCTACCCTAACCCTAACACGTACCCTAATCCTAACCCGTACCCTAAACCGAGCCCTAACCCTCAAACTAACCCTAACCCTAACCCTATCCCATACCCTACGCCGTACCCGAACCCGTACCCGAACCCGTACCCTAAGCCATACCCTAACCCTAACCCTAACCGTAACCCTAACCCTAAGCTACCCTTGACTGCTTCTGCCTCCAATAGATTTCCTAAGCACTAGTGTATTAAGGAACAGGTTAAAAAGAGAATCCTAATGTGATTTCAGGATAATGGGTGTGTTCCTTATCTTCTCCTAGTGTCTAAACTCTTCTCCATGGCTGGACCCCCAAATAATATTCCTTGACGTGCTAAGGGGTATCTAGGGAGTGGGATAGGTTTAATAACTACCCTAACCCTAACGCGTACCCTAACCCTAACCCCTACCCTAACCCTAACACGTACCCTACTCCTAACCCGTACCCTAAACCGAGCCCTAACCCTCAAACTAACCCTAACCCTAACCCTAACCCATACCCTATGCCGTACCCGAACCCGTACCCGAACCCGTACCCTAAGCCGTGTCCTAACCCTAGCCCTAACCCTAACCCTAACCCTAAGCTACCCTTGACTGCTTCTGCCTCCAATAGATTTCCTAAGCACTAGTGTTTTAAGGAACAGGTTAAAAAGAGAATCCTAATGTGATTTCTTGATAATGGGTGTGTTCCTTATCTTCTCCTAGTGTCTAAACTCTTCTCCATGGCTGGACCCCCAAATAATATTCCTTGACGTGCTAAGGGGTATCTAGAGAGTGGGATAGGTTTAATAACTACCCTAACCCTAACGCGTACCCTAACCCTAACCCCTACCCTAACCCTAACACGTACCCTAATCCTAACCCGTACCCTAAACGGAGCCCTAACCCTCAAACTAACCCTAACCCTAACCCTAACCCATACCCTACGCCGTACCCGAACCCGTACCCGAACCCGTACCCTAAGCCATACCCTAACCCTAACCCTCACCGTAACCCTAACCCTAAGCTACCCTTGACTGCTTCTGCCTCCAATAGATTTCCTAAGCACTAGTGTATTAAGGAACAGGTTAAAAAGAGAATCCTAATGTGATTTCAGGATAATGGGTGTGTTCCTTATCTTCTCCTAGTGTCTAAACTCTTCTCCATGGCTGGACCCCCAAATAATATTCCTTGACGTGCTAAGGGGTATCTAGAGAGTGGGATAGGTTTAATAACTACCCTAACCCTAACGCGTACCCTAACCCTATCCCCTACCCTAACCCTAACACGTACCCTAATCCTAACCCGTAACCTAAACCGAGCCCTAACCCTCAAACTAACCCTAACCCTAACCCTAACCCATACCCTACAGCGTACACGAACCCGTACCCGAACCCGTACCCTAAGCCGTACCCTAACCCTAACCCTAACCCTAACCCTAACCCTAAGCTACCCTTGACTGCTTCTGCCTCCAATACATTTCCTAAGCACTAGTGTTTTAAGGAACAGGTTAAAAAGAGAATCCTAATGTGATTTCTTGATAATGGGTGTGTTCCTTATCTTCTCCTAGTGTCTAAACTCTTCTCCATGGCTGGACCCCCAAATAATATTCCTTGACGTGCTAAGGGGTATCTAGAGAGTGGGATAGGTTTAATAACTACCCTAACCCTAACGCGTACCCTAACCCTAACCCCTACCCTAACCCTAACACGTACCCTAATCCTAACCCGTACCCTAAACGGAGCCCTAACCCTCAAACTAACCCTAACCCTAACCCTAACCCATACCCTACGCCGTACCCGAACCCGTACCCGAACCCGTACCCTAAGCCATACCCTAACCCTAACCCTCACCGTAACCCTAACCCTAAGCTACCCTTGACTGCTTCTGCCTCCAATAGATTTCCTAAGCACTAGTGTATTAAGGAACAGGTTAAAAAGAGAATCCTAATGTGATTTCAGGATAATGGGTGTGTTCCTTATCTTCTCCTAGTGTCTAAACTCTTCTCCATGGCTGGACCCCCAAATAATATTCCTTGACGTGCTAAGGGGTATCTAGAGAGTGGGATAGGTTTAATAACTACCCTAACCCTAACGCGTACCCTAACCCTATCCCCTACCCTAACCCTAACACGTACCCTAATCCTAACCCGTAACCTAAACCGAGCCCTAACCCTCAAACTAACCCTAACCCTAACCCTAACCCATACCCTACAGCGTACACGAACCCGTACCCGAACCCGTACCCTAAGCCGTACCCTAACCCTAACCCTAACCCTAACCCTAACCCTAAGCTACCCTTGACTGCTTCTGCCTCCAATACATTTCCTAAGCACTAGTGTTTTAAGGAACAGGTTAAAAAGAGAATCCTAATGTGATTTCTTGATAATGGGTGTGTTCCTTATCTTCTCCTAGTGTCTAAACTCTTCTCCATGGCTGGACACACAAATAATATTCCTTGACGTGCTAAGGGGTATCTAGACAGTGGGATAGGTTTAATAACTACCCTAACCCTAACGCGTACCCTAACCCTAACACGTACCCTAATCCTAACCCGTACCCTAAACCGAGCCCTAACCCTCAAACTAACCCTAACCCTAACCCTAACCCATACCCTACGCCGTACCTGATCCCGTACCCGAACCCGTACCCTAAGCCGTACCCTAAAGCTAACCCTAACCCTAACCCTAACCCTAACCCTAAGCTACCCTTGACTGCTTCTGCCTCCAATAGATTTCCTAAGCACTAGTGTTTTAAGGAACAGGTTAAAAAGAGAATCCTAATGTGATTTCTTGATAATGGGTGTGATCCTTATCTTCTCCTAGTGTCTAAACTCTTCTCCATGGCTGGACACCCAAATAATATTCCTTGACGTGCTAAGGGGTATCTAGAGAGTGGGATAGGTTTAATAACTACCCTAACCCTAACGCGTACCCTAACCCTAACCCCTACCCTAACCCTAACACGTACCCTAATCCTAACCCGTTCCCTAAACCGAGCCCTAACCCTCAAACTAACCCTAACCCTAACCCTAACCCATATCGTACGCCATACCCAAACCCGTACCCGAACCCGTACCCGAACCCGTACCCTAACCCAAACCCTAACCCTAAGCTACCCTTGACTGCTTCTGCCTCCAATAGATTTCCTAAGCACTAGTGTTTTAAGGAACAGGTTAAAAAGAGAATCCTAATGTGATTTATTGATAATGGGTGTGTTCCTTATCTTCTCCTAGTGTCTAAACTCTTCTCCATGGCTGGACCCCCAAATAATATTCCTTGACGTGCTAAGGGTTATCTAGAGAGTGGGATAGGTTTAATAACTACCCTAACCCTAACGCGTACCCTAACCCTAACCCCTACCCTAACCCTAAGACGTACCCTAATCCTAACCCGTAACCTAAACCGAGCCCTAACCCTCAAACTAACCCTAACCCTAACCCTAACCCATACCCTACGCCGTACCCAAACCCGTACCCGAACCCGTACCCGAACCCGTACCCTAAGCCGTACCCTAAACCTAACCCTAACCCTAACCCTAACCCTAAGCTACCCTTGACTGCTTCTGCCTCCAATAGATTTCCTAAGCACTAGTGTATTAAGGAACAGGTTAAAAAGAGAATCCTAATGTGATTTCAGGATAATGGGTGTGTTCCTTATCTTCTCCTAGTGTCTAAACTCTTCTCCATGGCTGGACCCCCAAATAATATTCCTTGACGTGCTAAGGGGTATCTAGAGAGTGGGATAGGTTTAATAACTACCCTAACCCTAACGCGTACCCTAACCCTAACCCCTACCCTAACCCTAACACGAACCCTAATCCTAACCCGTACCCTAAACCGAGCCCTAACCTTCAAACTAACCCTAACCCTAACCCAAACCCATACCCTACGCCGTACACGAACCCGTACCCGAACCCGTACCCTAAGCCGTGTCCTAACCCTAGCCCTAACCCTAACCCTAACCCTAAGCTACCCTTGACTGCTTCTGCCTCCAATAGATTTCCTAAGCACTAGTGTTTTAAGGAACAGGTTAAAAAGAGAATCCTAATGTGATTTCTTGATAATGGGTGTGTTCCTTATCTTCTCCTAGTGTCTAAACTCTTCTCCATGGCTGGACCCCCAAATAATATTCCTTGACGTGCTAAGGGGTATCTAGAGAGTGGGATAGGTTTAATAACTACCCTAACCCTAACGCGTACCCTAACCCTAACCCCTACCCTAACCCTAACACTTACCCTAATCCTAACCCGTACCCTAAACGGAGCCCTAACCCTCAAACTAACCCTAACCCTAACCCTAACCCATACCCGACGCCGTACCCGAACCCGTACCCGAACCCGTACCCTAAGCCATACCCTAACCCTAACCCTCACCGTAACCCTACCCCTAAGCTACCCTTGACTGCTTCTGCCTCCAATAAATTTCCTAAGCACTAGTGTATTAAGGAACAGGTTAAAAAGAGAATCCTAATGTGATTTCAGGATAATGGGTGTGTTCCTTATCTTCTCCTAGTGTCTAAACTCTTCTCCATGGCTGGACCCCCAAATAATATTCCTTGACGTGCTAAGGGGTATCTAGAGAGTGGGATAGGTTTAATAACTACCCTAACCCTAACGCGTACCCTAACCCTAACCCCTACCCTAACCCTAACACGAACCCTAATCCTAACCCGTACCCTAAACCGAGCCCTAACCTTCAAACTAACCCTAACCCTAACCCAAACCCATACCCTACGCCGTACACGAACCCGTACCCGAACCCGTACCCTAAGCCGTGTCCTAACCCTAGCCCTAACCCTAACCCTAATCCTAAGCTACCCTTGACTGCTTCTGCCTCCAATAGATTTCCTAAGCACTAGTGTTTTAAGGAACAGGTTAAAAAGAGAATCCTAATGTGATTTCTTTATAATGGGTGTGTTCCTTATCTTCTCCTAGTGTCTAAACTCTTCTCCATGGCTGGACCCCCAAATAATATTCCTTGACGTGCTAAGGGGTATCTAGAGAGTGGGATAGGTTTAATAACTACCCTAACCCTAACGCGTACCCTAACCCTAACCCCTACCCTAACCCTAACACGAACCCTAATCCTAACCCGTACCCTAAACCGAGCCCTAACCTTCAAACTAACCCTAACCCTAACCCTAACCCATACCCTACAGCGTACACGAACCCGTACCCGAACCCGTACCCTAAGCCGTACCCTAACCCTAACCCTAAACCTAACCCTAAGCTACCCTTGACTGCTTCTGCCTCCAATAGATTTCCTAAGCACTAGTGTTTTAAGGAACAGGTTAAAAAGAGAATCCTAATGTGATTTCTTGATAATGGGTGTGTTCCTTATCTTCTCCTACTGTCTAAACTCTTCTCCATGGCTGGACCCCCAAATAATATTCCTTGACGTGCTAAGGGGTATCTAGGGAGTGGGATAGGTTTAATAACTACCCTAACCCTAACGCGTACCCTAACCCTAACCCCTACCCTAACCCTAACACGTACCCTACTCCTAACCCGTACCCTAAACCGAGCCCTAACCCTCAAACTAACCCTAACCCTAACCCTAACCCATACCCTATGCCGTACCCGAACCCGTACCCTAATCCTTACCCTAACAATAACCCTAACCTTAACCCTAAGCTACCCTTGACTGCTTCTGCCTCCAATAGATTTCCTAAGCACTAGTGTTTTAAGGAACAGGTTAAAAAGAGAATCCTAATGTGATTTCTTGATAATGGGTGTGTTCCTTATCTTCTCCTAGTGTCTAAACTCTTCTCCATGGCTGGACCGCCAAATAACATTCCTTGACGTGCTAAGGGGTATCTAGAGAGTGGGATAGGTTTAATAACTACCATAACCCTAACGCATACCCTAACCCTAACCTCTACCCTAACCCTAACACGTACACTAATCCTAACCCATACCCTAAACCGAGCCCTAACCCTCAAACTAACCCTAACCCTAACCCTAACCCATACCCTACGCCGTACCCGAACCCGTACCCGAACCCGTATCCGAACCCGTACCCTAAGCCGTACCCTAAACCTAACCCTAACCCTAACCCTAACCCTAAGCTACCCTTGACTGCTTCTGCCTCCAATAGATTTCCTAATCACTAGTGTATTAAGGAACAGGTTAAAAAGAGAATCCTAATGTGATTTCTTGATAATGGGTGTGTTCCTTATCTTCTCCTAGTGTCTAAACTCTTCTCCATGGCTGGACCCCCAAATAATATTCCTTGACGTGCTAAGGGGTATCTAGAGAGTGGGATAGGTTTAATAACTACCCTAACCCTAACGCGTACCCTAACCCTAACCCCTACCATAACCCTAACACGAACCCTAATCCTAACCCGTACCCTAAACCGAGCCCTAACCTTCAAACTAACCCTAACCCTAACCCATACCCTACGCCGTACCCGAACACGTACCCGAACCCGTACCCTAAGCCGTACCCTAAAGCTAACCCTAACCCTAACCCTAACCCTAACCCTAAGCTACCCTTGACTGCTTCTGCCTCCAATAGATTTCCTAAGCACTAGTGTTTTAAGGAACAGGTTAAAAAGAGAATCCTAATGTGATTTCTTGATAATGGGTGTGTTCCTTATCTTCTCCTAGTGTCTAAACTCTTCTCCATGGCTGGACCCCCAAATAATATTCCTTGACGTGCTAAGGGTTATCTAGAGAGTGGGATAGGTTTAATAACTACCCTAACCCTAACGCGTACCCTAACCCTAACCCCTACCCTAACCCTAAGACGTACCCTAATCCTAACCCGTAACCTAAACCGAGCCCTAACCCTCAAACTAACCCTAACCCTAACCCTAACCCATACCCTACGCCATACACGAACCCGTACCCGAACCCGTACACTAAGCCGTACCCTAACCCTAACCCTAACCCTAACCCTAACCCTAAACCTAACCCTAACCCTAAGCTACCCTTGACTGCTTCTGCCTCCAATAGATTTCCTAAGCACTAGTGTATTAAGGAACAGGTTAAAAAGAGAATCCTAATGTGATTTCAGGATAATGGGTGTGTTCCTTATCTTCTCCTAGTGTCTAAACTCTTCTCCATGGCTGGACCCCCAAATAATATTCCTTGACGTGCTAAGGGTTATCTAGAGAGTGGGATAGGTTTAATAACTACCCTAACCCTAACGCGTACCCTAACCCTAACCCCTACCCTAACCCTAACACGAACCCTAATCCTAACCCGTACCCTAAACCGAGCCCTAACCTTCAAACTAACCCTAACCCTAACCCAAACCCATACCCTACGCCGTACACGAACCCGTACCCGAACCCGTACCCTAAGCCGTGTCCTAACCCTAGCCCTAACCCTAACCCTAACCCTAAGCTACCCTTGACTGCTTCTGCCTCCAATAGATTTCCTAAGCACTAGTGTTTTAAGGAACAGGTTAAAAAGAGAATCCTAATGTGATTTCTTGATAATGGGTGTGTTCCTTATCTTCTCCTAGTGTCTAAACTCTTCTCCATGGCTGGACCCCCAAATAATATTCCTTGACGTGCTAAGGGGTATCTAGAGAGTGGGATAGGTTTAATAACTACCCTAACCCTAACGCGTACCCTAACCCTAACCCCTACCCTAACCCTAACACTTACCCTAATCCTAACCCGTACCCTAAACGGAGCCCTAACCCTCAAACTAACCCTAACCCTAACCCTAACCCATACCCGACGCCGTACCCGAACCCGTACCCGAACCCGTACCCTAAGCCATACCCTAACCCTAACCCTCACCGTAACCCTAACCCTAAGCTACCCTTGACTGCTTCTGCCTCCAATAGATTTCCTAAGCACTAGTGTATTAAGGAACAGGTTAAAAAGAGAATCCTAATGTGATTTCAGGATAATGGGTGTGTTCCTTATCTTCTCCTAGTGTCTAAACTCTTCTCCATGGCTGGACCCCCAAATAATATTCCTTGACGTGCTAAGGGGTATCTAGAGAGTGGGATAGGTTTAATAACTACCCTAACCCTAACGCGTACCCTAACCCTAACCCCTACCCTAACCCTAACACGAACCCTAATCCTAACCCGTACCCTAAACCGAGCCCTAACCTTCAAACTAACCCTAACCCTAACCCAAACCCATACCCTACGCCGTACACGAACCCGTACCCGAACCCGTACCCTAAGCCGTGTCCTAACCCTAGCCCTAACCCTAACCCTAACCCTAAGCTACCCTTGACTGCTTCTGCCTCCAATAGATTTCCTAAGCACTAGTGTTTTAAGGAACAGGTTAAAAAGAGAATCCTAATGTGATTTCTTGATAATGGGTGTGTTCCTTATCTTCTCCTAGTGTCTAAACTCTTCTCCATGGCTGGACCCCCAAATAATATTCCTTGACGTGCTAAGGGGTATCTAGAGAGTGGGATAGGTTTAATAACTACCCTAACCCTAACGCGTACCCTAACCCTAACCCCTACCCTAACCCTAACACGAACCCTAATCCTAACCCGTACCCTAAACCGAGCCCTAACCTTCAAACTAACCCTAACCCTAACCCTAACCCATACCCTACAGCGTACACGAACCCGTACCCGAACCCGTACCCTAAGCCGTACACTAACCCTAACCCTAAACCTAACCCTAAGCTACCCTTGACTGCTTCTGCCTCCAATAGATTTCCTAAGCACTAGTGTTTTAAGGAACAGGTTAAAAAGAGAATCCTAATGTGATTTCTTGATAATGGGTGTGTTCCTTATCTTCTCCTACTGTCTAAACTCTTCTCCATGGCTGGACCCCCAAATAATATTCCTTGACGTGCTAAGGGGTATCTAGGGAGTGGGATAGGTTTAATAACTACCCTAACCCTAACGCGTACCCTAACCCTAACCCCTACCCTAACCCTAACACGTACCCTACTCCTAACCCGTACCCTAAACCGAGCCCTAACCCTCAAACTAACCCTAACCCTAACCCTAACCCATACCCTATGCCGTACCCGAACCCGTACCCTAATCCTTACCCTAACAATAACCCTAACCTTAACCCTAAGCTACCCTTGACTGCTTCTGCCTCCAATAGATTTCCTAAGCACTAGTGTTTTAAGGAACAGGTTAAAAAGAGAATCCTAATGTGATTTCTTGATAATGGGTGTGTTCCTTATCTTCTCCTAGTGTCTAAACTCTTCTCCATGGCTGGACCGCCAAATAACATTCCTTGACGTGCTAAGGGGTATCTAGAGAGTGGGATAGGTTTAATAACTACCATAACCCTAACGCATACCCTAACCCTAACCTCTACCCTAACCCTAACACGTACACTAATCCTAACCCATACCCTAAACCGAGCCCTAACCCTCAAACTAACCCTAACCCTAACCCTAACCCATACCCTACGCCGTACCCGAACCCGTACCCGAACCCGTACCCGAACCCGTACCCTAAGCCGTACCCTAAACCTAACCCTAACCCTAACCCTAACCCTAAGCTACCCTTGACTGCTTCTGCCTCCAATAGATTTCCGAATCACTAGTGTATTAAGGAACAGGTTAAAAAGAGAATCCTAATGTGATTTCTTGATAATGGGTGTGTTCCTTATCTTCTCCTAGTGTCTAAACTCTTCTCCATGGCTGGACCCCCAAATAATATTCCTTGACGTGCTAAGGGGTATCTAGAGAGTGGGATAGGTTTAATAACTACCCTAACCCTAACGCGTACCCTAACCCTAACCCCTACCATAACCCTAACACGAACCCTAATCCTAACCCGTACCCTAAACCGAGCCCTAACCTTCAAACTAACCCTAACCCTAACCCATACCCTACGCCGTACCCGAACACGTACCCGAACCCGTACCCTAAGCCGTACCCTAAAGCTAACACTAACCCTAACCCTAACCCTAACCCTAAGCTACCCTTGACTGCTTCTGCCTCCAATAGATTTCCTAAGCACTAGTGTTTTAAGGAACAGGTTAAAAAGAGAATCCTAATGTGATTTCTTGATAATGGGTGTGTTCCTTATCTTCTCCTAGTGTCTAAACTCTTCTCCATGGCTGGACCCCCAAATAATATTCCGTGACGTGCTAAGGGTTATCTAGAGAGTGGGATAGGTTTAATAACTACCCTAACCCTAACGCGTACCCTAACCCTAACCCCTACCCTAACCCTAAGAGGTACCCTAATCCTAACCCGTAACCTAAACCGAGCCCTAACCCTCAAACTAACCCTAACCCTAACCCTAACCCATACCCTACGCCATACACGAACCCGTACCCGAACCCGTACACTAAGCCGTACCCTAACCCTAACCCTAACCCTAAACCTAACCCTAAACCTAACCCTAACCCTAAGCTACCCTTGACTGCTTCTGCCTCCAATAGATTTCCTAAGCACTAGTGTATTAAGGAACAGGTTAAAAAGAGAATCCTAATGTGATTTCAGGATAATGGGTGTGTTCCTTATCTTCTCCTAGTGTCTAAACTCTTCTCCATGGCTGGACCCCCAAATAATATTCCTTGACGTGCTAAGGGTTATCTAGAGAGTGGGATAGGTTTAATAACTACCCTAACCCTAACGCGTACCCTAACCCTAACCCCTACCCTAACACTAACACGTACCCTAACCCTAACACGTACCCTAATCCTAACCCGTACCCTAAACCGAGCCCTAACCCTCAAACTAACCCTAACCCTAACCCTAACCCATATCCTACGCCATACCCAAACCCATACCCGAACCCGTACCCGAACCCGTACCCTAAGCCGTACGCTAACCCAAACCCTAACCCTAAGCTACCCTTGACTGCTTCTGCCTCCAATAGATTTCCTAAGCACTAGTGTTTTAAGGAACAGGTTAAAAAGAGAATCCTAATGTGATTTCTTGATAATGGGTGTGTTCCTTATCTTCTCCTAGTGTCTAAACTCTTCTCCATGGCTGGACCCCCAAATAATATACCTTGACGTGCTAAGGGGTATCTAGAGAGTGGGATATGTTTAATAACTACCCTAACCCTAACGCGTACCCTAACCCTAACCCCTACCCTAACCCTAACACGTACCCTAATCCTAACCCGTAACCTAAACCGAGCCCTAACCCTCAAACTAACCCTAACCCTAAACCTAACCCATACCCTACGCCGTACCCGAACCCGTACCCGAACCCGTAACCGAACCCGTACCCTAAGCCGTACCCTAACCCTAACCCTAACCCTAAGCTACCCTTGACTGCTTCTGCCTCCAATAGATTTCCTAAGCACTAGTGTTTTAAGGAACAGGTTAAAAAGAGAATCCTAATGTGATTTCTTGATAATGGGTGTGTTCCTTATCTTCTCCTAGTGTCTAAACTCTTCTCCATGGCTGGACCCCCAATTAATATTCCTTGACGTGCTAAGGGGTATCTAGAGAGTGGGATAGGTTTAATAACTACCCTAACCCTAACGCGTACCCTAACCCTAACCCCTACCCTAACCCTAACACGTACCCTAATCCTAACCCGTACCCTAAACCGAGCCCTAACCCTCAAACTAACCCTAACCCTAACCCTATCCCATACCCTACGCCGTACCCGAACCCGTACCCGAACCCGTACCCTAAGCCATACCCTAACCCTAACCCTAACCGTAACCCTAACCCTAAGCTACCCTTGACTGCTTCTGCCTCCAATAGATTTCCTAAGCACTAGTGTATTAAGGAACAGGTTAAAAAGAGAATCCTAATGTGATTTCAGGATAATGGGTGTGTTCCTTATCTTCTCCTAGTGTCTAAACTCTTCTCCATGGCTGGACCCCCAAATAATATACCTTGACGTGCTAAGGGGTATCTAGAGAGTGGGATAGGTTTAATAACTACCCTAACCCTAACGCGTACCCTAACCCTAACCCCTACCCTAACCCTAACAGGAACCCTAATCCTAACCCATACCCTAAACCGAGCCCTAAACTTCAAACTAACCCTAACCCTAACCCAAACCAATACCCTACGCCGTACACGAACCCGTACCCGAACCCGTACCCTAAGCCGTGTCCTAACCCTAGCCCTAACCCTAACCCTAACCCTAAGCTACCCTTGACTGCTTCTGCCTCCAATAGATTTCCTAAGCACTAGTGTTTTAAGGAACAGGTTAAAAAGAGAATCCTAATGTGATTTCTTGATAATGGGTGTGTTCCTTATCTTCTCCTAGTGTCTAAACTCTTCTCCATGGCTGGACCCCCAAATAATATTCCTTGACGTGCTAAGGGGTATCTAGAGAGTGGGATAGGTTTAATAACTACCCTAACCCTAACGCGTACCCTAACCCTAACCCCTACCCTAACCCTAACACGTACCCTAATCCTAACCCGTACCCTAAACGGAGCCCTAACCCTCAAACTAACCCTAACCCTAACCCTAACCCATACCCTACGCCGTACCCGAACCCGTACCCTAAGCCATACCCTAACCCTAACCCTCACCGTAACCCTAACCCTAAGCTACCCTTGACTGCTTCTGCCTCCAATAGATTTCCTAAGCACTAGTGTATTAAGGAACAGGTTAAAAAGAGAATCCTAATGTGATTTCAGGATAATGGGTGTGTTCCTTATCTTCTCCTAGTGTCTAAACTCTTCTCCATGGCTGGACCCCCAAATAATATTCCTTGACGTGCTAAGGGGTATCTAGAGAGTGGGATAGGTTTAATAACTACCCTAACCCTAACGCGTACCCTAACCCTATCCCCTACCCTAACCCTAACACGTACCCTAATCCTAACCCGTAACCTAAACCGAGCCCTAACCCTCAAACTAACCCTAACCCTAACCCTAACCCATACCCTACAGCGTACACGAACCCGTACCCGAACCCGTACCCTAAGCCGTACCCTAACCCTAACCCTAACCCTAACCCTAACCCTAAGCTACCCTTGACTGCTTCTGCCTCCAATACATTTCCTAAGCACTAGTGTTTTAAGGAACAGGTTAAAAAGAGAATCCTAATGTGATTTCTTGATAATGGGTGTGTTCCTTATCTTCTCCTAGTGTCTAAACTCTTCTCCATGGCTGGACACACAAATAATATTCCTTGACGTGCTAAGGGGTATCTAGACAGTGGGATAGGTTTAATAACTACCCTAACCCTAACGCGTACCCTAACCCTAACACGTACCCTAATCCTAACCCGTACCCTAAACCGAGCCCTAACCCTCAAACTAACCCTAACCCTAACCCTAACCCATACCCTACGCCGTACCTGAACCCGTACCCGAACCCGTACCCTAAGCCGTACCCTAAAGCTAACCCTAACCCTAACCCTAACCCTAACCCTAAGCTACCCTTGACTGCTTCTGCCTCCAATAGATTTCCTAAGCACTAGTGTTTTAAGGAACAGGTTAAAAAGAGAATCCTAATGTGATTTCTTGATAATGGGTGTGATCCTTATCTTCTCCTAGTGTCTAAACTCTTCTCCATGGCTGGACACCCAAATAATATTCCTTGACGTGCTAAGGGGTATCTAGAGAGTGGGATAGGTTTAATAACTACCCTAACCTTACGCGTACCCTAACCCTAACCCCTACCCTAACCCTAACACGTACCCTAATCCTAACCCGTTCCCTAAACCGAGCCCTAACCCTCAAACTAACCCTAACCCTAACCCTAACCCATATCGTACGCCATACCCAAACCCGTACCCGAACCCGTACCCGAACCCGTACCCTAACCCAAACCCTAACCCTAAGCTACCCTTGACTGCTTCTGCCTCCAATAGATTTCCTAAGCACTAGTGTTTTAAGGAACAGGTTAAAAAGAGAATCCTAATGTGATTTATTGATAATGGGTGTGTTCCTTATCTTCTCCTAGTGTCTAAACTCTTCTCCATGGCTGGACCCCCAAATAATATTCCTTGACGTGCTAAGGGTTATCTAGAGAGTGGGATAGGTTTAATAACTACCCTAACCCTAACGCGTACCCTAACCCTAACCCCTACCCTAACCCTAAGACGTACCCTAATCCTAACCCGTAACCTAAACCGAGCCCTAACCCTCAAACTAACCCTAACCCTAACCCTAACCCATACCCTACGCCGTACCCAAACCCGTACCCGAACCCGTACCCGAACCCGTACCCTAAGCCGTACCCTAAACCTAACCCTAACCCTAACCCTAACCCTAAGCTACCCTTGACTGCTTCTGCCTCCAATAGATTTCCTAAGCACTAGTGTATTAAGGAACAGGTTAAAAAGAGAATCCTAATGTGATTTCAGGATAATGGGTGTGTTCCTTATCTTCTCCTAGTGTCTAAACTCTTCTCCATGGCTGGACCCCCAAATAATATTCCTTGACGTGCTAAGGGGTATCTAGAGAGTGGGATAGGTTTAATAACTACCCTAACCCTAACGCATACCCTAACCCTAACCCCCACCCTAACCCTAACACGAACCCTAATCCTAACCCGTACCCTAAACCGAGCCCTAACCTTCAAACTAACCCTAACCCTAACCCAAACCCATACCCTACGCCGTACACGAACCCGTACCCGAACCCGTACCCTAAGCCGTGTCCTAACCCTAGCCCTAACCCTAACCCTAACCCTAAGCTACCCTTGACTGCTTCTGCCTCCAATAGATTTCCTAAGCACTAGTGTTTTAAGGAACAGGTTAAAAAGAGAATCCTAATGTGATTTCTTGATAATGGGTGTGTTCCTTATCTTCTCCTAGTGTCTAAACTCTTCTCCATGGCTGGACCCCCAAATAATATTCCTTGACGTGCTAAGGGGTATCTAGAGAGTGGGATAGGTTTAATAACTACCCTAACCCTAACGCGTACCCTAACCCTAACCCCTACCCTAACCCTAACACGAACCCTAATCCTAACCCGTACCCTAAACCGAGCCCTAACCTTCAAACTAACCCTAACCCTAACCCTAACCCATACCCTACAGCGTACACGAACCCGTACCCGAACCCGTACCCTAAGCCGTACCCTAACCCTAACCCTAACCCTAACCCTAACCCTAAGCTACCCTTGACTGCTTCTGCCTCCAATAGATTTCCTAAGCACTAGTGTTTTAAGGAACAGGTTAAAAAGAGAATCCTAATGTGATTTCTTGATAATGGGTGTGTTCCTTATCTTCTCCTAGTGTCTAAACTCTTCTCCATGGCTGGACCCCCAAATAATATTCCTTGACGTGCTAAGGGGTATCTAGAGAGTGAGATAGGTTTAATAACTACCCTAATCCTAACGCGTACCCTAACCCTAACCCCTACCCTAACCCTAACACTTACCCTAATCCTAACCCGTACCCTAAACGGAGCCCTAACCCTCAAACTAACCCTAACCCTAACCCTAACCCATACCCGACGCCGTACCCGAACCCATACCCGAACCCGTACCCTAAGCCATACCCTAACCCTAACCCTCACCGTAACCCTACCCCTAAGCTACCCTTGACTGCTTCTGCCTCCAATAGATTTCCTAAGCACTAGTGTATTAAGGAACAGGTTAAAAAGAGAATCCTAATGTGATTTCAGGATAATGGGTGTGTTCCTTATCTTCTCCTAGTGTCTAAACTCTTCTCCATGGCTGGACCCCCAAATGATATTCCTTGACGTGCTAAGGGGTATCTAGAGAGTGGGATAGGTTTAATAACTACCCTAACCCTAACGCGTACCCTAACCCTAACCCCTACCCTAACCCTAACACGAACCCTAATCCTAACCCGTACCCTAAACCGAGCCCTAACCTTCAAACTAACCCTAACCCTAACCCAAACCCATACCCTACGCCGTACACGAACCCGTACCCGAACCCGTACCCTAAGCCGTGTCCTAACCCTAGCCCTAACCCTAACCCTAACCCTAAGCTACCCTTGACTGCTTCTGCCTCCAATAGATTTCCTAAGCACTAGTGTTTTAAGGAACAGGTTAAAAAGAGAATCCTAATGTGATTTCTTTATAATGGGTGTGTTCCTTATCTTCTCCTAGTGTCTAAACTCTTCTCCATGGCTGGACCCCCAAATAATATTCCTTGACGTGCTAAGGGGTATCTAGAGAGTGGGATAGGTTTAATAACTACCCTAACCCTAACGCGTACCCTAACCCTAACCCCTACCCTAACCCTAACACGAACCCTAATCCTAACCCGTACCCTAAACCGAGCCCTAACCTTCAAACTAACCCTAGCCCTAACCCTAACCCATACCCTACAGCGTACACGAACCCGTACCCGAACCCGTACCCTAAGCCGTACCCTAACCCTAACCCTAACCCTAACCCTAAGCTACCCTTGACTGCTTCTGCCTCCAATAGATTTCCTAAGCACTAGTGTTTTAAGGAACAGGTTAAAAAGAGAATCCTAATGTGATTTCTTGATAATGGGTGTGTTCCTTATCTTCTCCTACTGTCTAAATTCTTCTCCATGGCTGGACCCCCAAATAATATTCCTTGACGTGCTAAGGGGTATCTACGGAGTGGGATAGGTTTAATAACTACCCTAACCCTAACGCGTACCCTAACCCTAACCCCTACCCTAACCCTAACACGTACCTTACTCCTAACCCGTACCCTAAACCGAGCCCTAACCCTCAAACTAACCCTAACCCTAACCCTAACCCATACCCTATGCCGTACCCGAACCCGTACCCTAATCCTTACCCTAACAATAACCCTAACCTTAACCCTAAGCTACCCTTGACTGCTTCTGCCTCCAATAGATTTCCTAAGCACTAGTGTTTTAAGGAACAGGTTAAAAAGAGAATCCTAATGTGATTTCTTGATAATGGGTGTGTTCCTTATCTTCTCCTAGTGTCTAAACTCTTCTCCATGGCTGGACCGCCAAATAACATTCCTTGACGTGCTAAGGGGTATCTAGAGAGTGGGATAGGTTTAATAACTACCATAACCCTAACGCATACCCTAACCCTAACCTCTACCCTAACACTAACACGTACACTAATCCTAACCCATACCCTAAACCGAGCCCTAACCCTCAAACTAACCCTAACCCTAACCCATACCCTACGCCGTACCCGAACCCGTACCCGAACCCGTACCCGAACCCGTACCCTAAGCCGTACCCTAAACCTAACCCTAACCCTAACCCTAACCCTAAGCTACCCTTGACTGCTTCTGCCTCCAATAGATTTCCTAATCACTAGTGTATTAAGGAACAGGTTAAAAAGAGAATCCTAATGTGATTTCTTGATAATGGGTGTGTTCCTTATCTTCTCCTAGTGTCTAAACTCTTCTCCATGGCTGGACCCCCAAATAATATTCCTTGACGTGCTAAGGGGTATCTAGAGAGTGGGATAGGTTTAATAACTACCCTAACCCTAACGCGTACCCTAACCCTAACCCCTACCATAACCCTAACACGAACCCTAATCCTAACCCGTACCCTAAACCGAGCCCTAACCTTCAAACTAACCCTAACCCTAACCCATACCCTACGCCGTACCCGAACACGTACCCGAACCCGTACCCTAAGCCGTACCCTAAAGCTAACCCTAACCCTAACCCTAACCCTAACCCTAAGCTACCCTTGACTGCTTCTGCCTCCAATAGATTTCCTAAGCACTAGTGTTTTAAGGAACAGGTTAAAAAGAGAATCCTAATGTGATTTCTTGATAATGGGTGTGTTCCTTATCTTCTCCTAGTGTCTAAACTCTTCTCCATGGCTGGACCCCCAAATAATATTCCTTGACGTGCTAAGGGTTATCTAGAGAGTGGGATAGGTTTAATAACTACCCTAACCCTAACGCGTACCCTAACCCTAACCCCTACCCTAACCCTAAGACGTACCCTAATCCTAACCCGTAACCTAAACCGAGCCCTAACCCTCAAACTAACCCTAACCCTAACCCTAAACCATACCCTACGCCATACACGAACCCGTACCCGAACCCGTACACTAAGCCGTACCCTAACCCTAACCCTAACCCTAACCCTAAACCTAACCCTAACCCTAAGCTACCCTTGACTGCTTCTGCCTCCAATAGATTTCCTAAGCACTAGTGTATTAAGGAACAGGTTAAAAAGAGAATCCTAATGTGATTTCAGGATAATGGGTGTGTTCCTTATCTTCTCCTAGTGTCTAAACTCTTCTCCATGGCTGGACCCCCAAATAATATTCCTTGACGTGCTAAGGGTTATCTAGAGAGTGGGATAGGTTTAATAACTACCCTAACCCTAACGCGTACCCTAACCCTAACCCCTACCTAACCCTAACACGTACCCTAATCCTAACCCGTACCCTAAACCGAGCCCTAACCCTCAAACTAACCCTAACCCTAACCCTAACCCATATCGTACGCCATACCCAAACCCGTACCCGAACCCGTACCCGAACCCGTACCCTAAGCCGTACCCTAACCCAAACCCTAACCCTAAGCTACCCTTGACTGCTTCTGCCTCCAATAGATTTCCTAAGCACTAGTGTTTTAAGGAACAGGTTAAAAAGAGAATCCTAATGTGATTTATTGATAATGGGTGTGTTCCTTATCTTCTCCTAGTGTCTAAACTCTTCTCCATGGCTGGACCCCCAAATAATATTCCTTGACGTGCTAAGGGGTATCTAGAGAGTGGGATAGGTTTAATAACTACCCTAACCCTAACGCGTACCCTAACCCTAACCCCTACCTAACCCTAACACGTACCCTAATCCTAACCCGTACCCTAAACCGAGCCCTAACCCTCAAACTAACCCTAACCCTAACCCTAACCCATATCGTACGCCATACCCAAACCCGTACCCGAACCCGTACCCGAACCCGTACCCTAAGCCGTACCCTAACCCAAACCCTAACCCTAAGCTACCCTTGACTGCTTCTGCCTCCAATAGATTTCCTAAGCACTAGTGTTTTAAGGAACAGGTTAAAAAGAGAATCCTAATGTGATTTCTTGATAATGGGTGTGTTCCTTATCTTCTCCTAGTGTCTAAACTCTTCTCCATGGCTGGACCCCCAAATAATATTCCGTGACGTGCTAAGGGTTATCTAGAGAGTGGGATAGGTTTAATAACTACCCTAACCCTAACGCGTACCCTAACCCTAACCCCTACCCTAACCCTAAGAGGTACCCTAATCCTAACCCGTAACCTAAACCGAGCCCTAACCCTCAAACTAACCCTAACCCTAACCCTAACCCATACCCTACGCCATACACGAACCCGTACCCGAACCCGTACACTAAGCCGTACCCTAACCCTAACCCTAACCCTAAACCTAACCCTAAACCTAACCCTAACCCTAAGCTACCCTTGACTGCTTCTGCCTCCAATAGATTTCCTAAGCACTAGTGTATTAAGGAACAGGTTAAAAAGAGAATCCTAATGTGATTTCAGGATAATGGGTGTGTTCCTTATCTTCTCCTAGTGTCTAAACTCTTCTCCATGGCTGGACCCCCAAATAATATTCCTTGACGTGCTAAGGGTTATCTAGAGAGTGGGATAGGTTTAATAACTACCCTAACCCTAACGCGTACCCTAACCCTAACCCCTACCCTAACACTAACACGTACCCTAACCCTAACACGTACCCTAATCCTAACCCGTACCCTAAACCGAGCCCTAACCCTCAAACTAACCCTAACCCTAACCCTAACCCATATCCTACGCCATACCCAAACCCATACCCGAACCCGTACCCGAACCCGTACCCTAAGCCGTACGCTAACCCAAACCCTAACCCTAAGCTACCCTTGACTGCTTCTGCCTCCAATAGATTTCCTAAGCACTAGTGTTTTAAGGAACAGGTTAAAAAGAGAATCCTAATGTGATTTCTTGATAATGGGTGTGTTCCTTATCTTCTCCTAGTGTCTAAACTCTTCTCCATGGCTGGACCCCCAAATAATATACCTTGACGTGCTAAGGGGTATCTAGAGAGTGGGATATGTTTAATAACTACCCTAACCCTAACGCGTACCCTAACCCTAACCCCTACCCTAACCCTAACACGTACCCTAATCCTAACCCGTAACCTAAACCGAGCCCTAACCCTCAAACTAACCCTAACCCTAAACCTAACCCATACCCTACGCCGTACCCGAACCCGTACCCGAACCCGTAACCGAACCCGTACCCTAAGCCGTACCCTAACCCTAACCCTAACCCTAAGCTACCCTTGACTGCTTCTGCCTCCAATAGATTTCCTAAGCACTAGTGTTTTAAGGAACAGGTTAAAAAGAGAATCCTAATGTGATTTCTTGATAATGGGTGTGTTCCTTATCTTCTCCTAGTGTCTAAACTCTTCTCCATGGCTGGACCCCCAATTAATATTCCTTGACGTGCTAAGGGGTATCTAGAGAGTGGGATAGGTTTAATAACTACCCTAACCCTAACGCGTACCCTAACCCTAACCCCTACCCTAACCCTAACACGTACCCTAATCCTAACCCGTACCCTAAACCGAGCCCTAACCCTCAAACTAACCCTAACCCTAACCCTATCCCATACCCTACGCCGTACCCGAACCCGTACCCGAACCCGTACCCTAAGCCATACCCTAACCCTAACCCTAACCGTAACCCTAACCCTAAGCTACCCTTGACTGCTTCTGCCTCCAATAGATTTCCTAAGCACTAGTGTATTAAGGAACAGGTTAAAAAGAGAATCCTAATGTGATTTCAGGATAATGGGTGTGTTCCTTATCTTCTCCTAGTGTCTAAACTCTTCTCCATGGCTGGACCCCCAAATAATATTCCTTGACGTGCTAAGGGGTATCTAGAGAGTGGGATAGGTTTAATAACTACCCTAACCCTAACGCGTACCCTAACCCTAACCCCTACCCTAACCCTAACAGGAACCCTAATCCTAACCCATACCCTAAACCGAGCCCTAAACTTCAAACTAACCCTAACCCTAACCCAAACCAATACCCTACGCCGTACACGAACCCGTACCCGAACCCGTACCCTAAGCCGTGTCCTAACCCTAGCCCTAACCCTAACCCTAACCCTAAGCTACCCTTGACTGCTTCTGCCTCCAATAGATTTCCTAAGCACTAGTGTTTTAAGGAACAGGTTAAAAAGAGAATCCTAATGTGATTTCTTGATAATGGGTGTGTTCCTTATCTTCTCCTAGTGTCTAAACTCTTCTCCATGGCTGGACCCCCAAATAATATTCCTTGACGTGCTAAGGGGTATCTAGAGAGTGGGATAGGTTTAATAACTACCCTAACCCTAACGCGTACCCTAACCCTAACCCCTACCCTAACCCTAACACGTACCCTAATCCTAACCCGTACCCTAAACGGAGCCCTAACCCTCAAACTAACCCTAACCCTAACCCTAACCCATACCCTACGCCGTACCCGAACCCGTACCCTAAGCCATACCCTAACCCTAACCCTCACCGTAACCCTAACCCTAAGCTACCCTTGACTGCTTCTGCCTCCAATAGATTTCCTAAGCACTAGTGTATTAAGGAACAGGTTAAAAAGAGAATCCTAATGTGATTTCAGGATAATGGGTGTGTTCCTTATCTTCTCCTAGTGTCTAAACTCTTCTCCATGGCTGGACCCCCAAATAATATTCCTTGACGTGCTAAGGGGTATCTAGAGAGTGGGATAGGTTTAATAACTACCCTAACCCTAACGCGTACCCTAACCCTATCCCCTACCCTAACCCTAACACGTACCCTAATCCTAACCCGTAACCTAAACCGAGCCCTAACCCTCAAACTAACCCTAACCCTAACCCTAACCCATACCCTACAGCGTACACGAACCCGTACCCGAACCCGTACCCTAAGCCGTACCCTAACCCTAACCCTAACCCTAACCCTAACCCTAAGCTACCCTTGACTGCTTCTGCCTCCAATACATTTCCTAAGCACTAGTGTTTTAAGGAACAGGTTAAAAAGAGAATCCTAATGTGATTTCTTGATAATGGGTGTGTTCCTTATCTTCTCCTAGTGTCTAAACTCTTCTCCATGGCTGGACACACAAATAATATTCCTTGACGTGCTAAGGGGTATCTAGACAGTGGGATAGGTTTAATAACTACCCTAACCCTAACGCGTACCCTAACCCTAACACGTACCCTAATCCTAACCCGTACCCTAAACCGAGCCCTAACCCTCAAACTAACCCTAACCCTAACCCTAACCCATACCCTACGCCGTACCTGAACCCGTACCCGAACCCGTACCCTAAGCCGTACCCTAAAGCTAACCCTAACCCTAACCCTAACCCTAACCCTAAGCTACCCTTGACTGCTTCTGCCTCCAATAGATTTCCTAAGCACTAGTGTTTTAAGGAACAGGTTAAAAAGAGAATCCTAATGTGATTTCTTGATAATGGGTGTGATCCTTATCTTCTCCTAGTGTCTAAACTCTTCTCCATGGCTGGACACCCAAATAATATTCCTTGACGTGCTAAGGGGTATCTAGAGAGTGGGATAGGTTTAATAACTACCCTAACCTTACGCGTACCCTAACCCTAACCCCTACCCTAACCCTAACACGTACCCTAATCCTAACCCGTTCCCTAAACCGAGCCCTAACCCTCAAACTAACCCTAACCCTAACCCTAACCCATATCGTACGCCATACCCAAACCCGTACCCGAACCCGTACCCGAACCCGTACCCTAACCCAAACCCTAACCCTAAGCTACCCTTGACTGCTTCTGCCTCCAATAGATTTCCTAAGCACTAGTGTTTTAAGGAACAGGTTAAAAAGAGAATCCTAATGTGATTTATTGATAATGGGTGTGTTCCTTATCTTCTCCTAGTGTCTAAACTCTTCTCCATGGCTGGACCCCCAAATAATATTCCTTGACGTGCTAAGGGTTATCTAGAGAGTGGGATAGGTTTAATAACTACCCTAACCCTAACGCGTACCCTAACCCTAACCCCTACCCTAACCCTAAGACGTACCCTAATCCTAACCCGTAACCTAAACCGAGCCCTAACCCTCAAACTAACCCTAACCCTAACCCTAACCCATACCCTACGCCGTACCCAAACCCGTACCCGAACCCGTACCCGAACCCGTACCCTAAGCCGTACCCTAAACCTAACCCTAACCCTAACCCTAACCCTAAGCTACCCTTGACTGCTTCTGCCTCCAATAGATTTCCTAAGCACTAGTGTATTAAGGAACAGGTTAAAAAGAGAATCCTAATGTGATTTCAGGATAATGGGTGTGTTCCTTATCTTCTCCTAGTGTCTAAACTCTTCTCCATGGCTGGACCCCCAAATAATATTCCTTGACGTGCTAAGGGGTATCTAGAGAGTGGGATAGGTTTAATAACTACCCTAACCCTAACGCATACCCTAACCCTAACCCCCACCCTAACCCTAACACGAACCCTAATCCTAACCCGTACCCTAAACCGAGCCCTAACCTTCAAACAAACCCTAACCCTAACCCAAACCCATACCCTACGCCGTACACGAACCCGTACCCGAACCCGTACCCTAAGCCGTGTCCTAACCCTAGCCCTAACCCTAACCCTAACCCTAAGCTACCCTTGACTGCTTCTGCCTCCAATAGATTTCCTAAGCACTAGTGTTTTAAGGAACAGGTTAAAAAGAGAATCCTAATGTGATTTCTTGATAATGGGTGTGTTCCTTATCTTCTCCTAGTGTCTAAACTCTTCTCCATGGCTGGACCCCCAAATAATATTCCTTGACGTGCTAAGGGGTATCTAGAGAGTGGGATAGGTTTAATAACTACCCTAACCCTAACGCGTACCCTAACCCTAACCCCTACCCTAACCCTAACACGAACCCTAATCCTAACCCGTACCCTAAACCGAGCCCTAACCTTCAAACTAACCCTAACCCTAACCCTAACCCATACCCTACAGCGTACACGAACCCGTACCCGAACCCGTACCCTAAGCCGTACCCTAACCCTAACCCTAACCCTAACCCTAACCCTAAGCTACCCTTGACTGCTTCTGCCTCCAATAGATTTCCTAAGCACTAGTGTTTTAAGGAACAGGTTAAAAAGAGAATCCTAATGTGATTTCTTGATAATGGGTGTGTTCCTTATCTTCTCCTAGTGTCTAAACTCTTCTCCATGGCTGGACCCCCAAATAATATTCCTTGACGTGCTAAGGGGTATCTAGAGAGTGAGATAGGTTTAATAACTACCCTAATCCTAACGCGTACCCTAACCCTAACCCCTACCCTAACCCTAACACTTACCCTAATCCTAACCCGTACCCTAAACGGAGCCCTAACCCTCAAACTAACCCTAACCCTAACCCTAACCCATACCCGACGCCGTACCCGAACCCATACCCGAACCCGTACCCTAAGCCATACCCTAACCCTAACCCTCACCGTAACCCTACCCCTAAGCTACCCTTGACTGCTTCTGCCTCCAATAGATTTCCTAAGCACTAGTGTATTAAGGAACAGGTTAAAAAGAGAATCCTAATGTGATTTCAGGATAATGGGTGTGTTCCTTATCTTCTCCTAGTGTCTAAACTCTTCTCCATGGCTGGACCCCCAAATGATATTCCTTGACGTGCTAAGGGGTATCTAGAGAGTGGGATAGGTTTAATAACTACCCTAACCCTAACGCGTACCCTAACCCTAACCCCTACCCTAACCC
>NW_027175650.1:0-70011 GCF_028021215.1 Eschrichtius robustus
TCTTTTCTTGAGAGACATAGTGTGTTTCCACTGCCACTCCTGAGGCATCCCAGGGTCGCCTGTCCATAAAAGGAGAGCTACGCTGAGCGCCAAGCTGAAGGCAAGGTCCGGGAATTGCATCCACAGCGCCAGGCAGGCATGCAGCATTTCCCAGGAAGCCTCCCTCAAAGCAGTGGCTAAGCGCTAGTGTGCTTTTCAGGACTCCGGGGACTCCCGCGTCCTCACCACGTCTCATGGAAACACAGTGTGTACCGGATGCCACTTCTTAGGCGACCTACCAACATACAGGGACCTAGGCCCTTCGGATCATCTCTTGGAATGAAGAGTGAAAGGCGAAACACCGCTCTCTTGGTCGCCCAGTTGGATTGCCAGTCTGTCACAAGTCCTCCCGAGCACAGGTCTAGAAGGTCTTAGGTGTACTGCAAGTGGTCCCCGCTGCTGAACCAGAACTGCAATGGAAGAAACCCTCTGCTTGCTGTTCCTCCTGGGAACGCCAACCTGCCCTCGCTCGCCAAGCAGACAGTCGACTTTAGATGCAGCCTGACATACGGACTTGTTGCCCCTGCAACACTGCCTAAGCTTTTGTAAGAGAAAAGGACACTGTGGCCTAACCCAAGGAATTATGTCGGTCACGCCACTCAGCCCAAGCAGAACTCCCTTCGTGCCAAAGTTTTATCAGGGAAGGTCCAGGGTGCTGCGTGAGTCTCTTCTCGTGGCTCAGAAACTACCCGTACATGGGCTGTGCCAAGTCTGGCATAGGGAACTAAGGAGGGAAGCGTTATTTTCCCAACGGGAAAGCAGGCCACCTGCGGCCTCAAACTTAAGTGAAAACCAATGCGGTTGCCCGTCATCTCTTCACAGTGGCAATGCCGACTGAGGGAAAGGCAGCTTTCCTCGATTAACACAGTGTTTCCTATTCGTGGCAGGAGGCCTCCGGCAGCCCTCTTCACATAACGGGAAAACCAGACCTGTCCCCCCCACCCCCCAAGGCTCAACGTAATGTCCGGGTTTCCATCCACGGGTGGCCGTGTACTAACGATTTCCATGACCCCGGTAGGGAAAGTAGGGCATTAAGGCCAGTGTGCCCTTGCTAGGTCTCCCGCCGCCTCACCATGTCCCTTGGAAGAACCCTGTGTGCTCAGTGACTCTTCTTGGCCGACTGAGCACCGTGCCGCTACCTCGGTACTCCGGATCGGCTCTTTGAGTGCACTGTGAAAGGCAAGGCAGGGTTCTCTTCGTTGGATCGATAGACTGACAAATCTTTCCAATGTGCCCCGACCAGAGTTCTGGAAAGTCCTCGGTGTAGTGCCAGTGGCTCTCAGGGCTGACCCTGAGCTGCAGTGAAACAACTCTGTGCTTCGTGTTCCTTCTCGCTTTACACACCTGCCGTCTCTCTCTGCCAAGCCGAAACACGACTTTTAGATGCAGCCTGGAAAATCAACAGTTTCCTCCTGAGCCCTGCTAGTCTTTTGGCAGGTTCAAGGCCACCTAGGCCTCCCTAGCGCCTTAAATCGCTTAGGTCATTCGCACAGTGCAAGTCTCCCTGCCTAAATAAAACATTATTCTGAGAAGGTAGCACAGTGCTTCTTGTGCCTCTTTTGGTTCTTCAGAAACGACCCGTACGTGGGCTGGGTTCAACTTTGATACTGGGACCTTATGAGAAACGGAGGAATTCCCTAGTTGAACGAGGAATCCTCGTAGCCTCCAAGGTGCCTACACACAGCGTTCTGCGAGTCCTTCCTTGCGTGCTGGAATGGGTCTCAAAGGAAAGGGTGCTTTACAGGAAAGACAAAAGGTGTTTCCACTTCCTTGCCTGAGGCCTGCCAGAGCCCCCTTTACATAAAGGGCGAGCTACACGGATCACGAAGATCCAAACAAAGTCCAGGACGGCATCCGCAATGCTGGCAGGCATGCAGCATTTGCCCAGAAGCCTTAGCCATGGCAGTGGCTTAACGCTAGCGTGCCGTTCAGGACTCCTAGGACTCCTGGGTCCTCACCACCTGGGCGTGGAAAAACACTGTGTACCCAATGTCTCTTCCTGGGCGACCTACCCAAACACAGGTCCCTAAGGCCCTTCGGACCATTTCTCTGCATGAAGAAGGAAAGGCAACGCTCTGCCCTCTCTTCGCTGCCCATGGAGATTGCCAGGCTTTCAACAGGCCTCCCGAACACAGGCCTAGCAGGGTCTCAGGTGTAATGCAAAAGGTCCCCACTGCTGAACCACTGCTGCCATGAACGAACGCTGTGTTTATTGTTCATACTGGGAACACTTACCTGCCGTCTCTCTCTTCAAGCAGAAGGCCGACTACAGAGGCAGCCCGACAAACGTACAATTTGCCCCGAACGCTACCTCGGGGTTTCTGAGCTACAGGGACCATTTGGCCTATCCCCGGGAATTATGTCCTTGAAGCCATTCAGCCCGTGCAGAGCCCCCCTTGGCGCCCAAGTTTTCTCAGGGCAGGTCCAGCGTGCTGCCTGAGTCTCTCTTGGTTGGTCAGAAACTACAGGTGCATGTGCTGGGTTCAATTTTGATATCGGTTACCTAGAGCGAAGAGCATTACTTTCCCAGCGGGAGAGCTGAAATTGTGGCCTCAAAGTGTCCTGCGACACAGTGTGGTTGCTCGTGTTCTCTTCACAAGTAGAATGGCTATGTGAGGGAAAGGGAGCTCTCCTAGAGAAACACTCTGTTTTCTGTACCGTGCAGGAGGCCTCCCGGCGCCCTATATACATAAAGGGAACACTATGCTCTTCCACAAGGACCCAAGTAAGGTTCAGGTAGTCCATCGACGAACTGACGCGTGCAGAGGCTTTCCACGAAACCCTAGCCAAGTAGTGCATGAAGGTTCGTGTGCCTTTCCCTGGACCCCCGCTGCCTCAGCATGTCCCCTGGAAGAACACTGTGTACCGAGTTCTCTTCTAGGCCCCCTGAGCACCGCGCCGCGACCAAAGCCCTCCGGATCATCTCTTTGCATGCCGAGTGAGAGGCAACACACTCTTTCCTTTGTTGGATAGCTAGAGAGCCAAGACATTCAAAAGTGCTCCCCGAACAGAGGTGTAGAAGGTCTTAGGCGTAATGCCTAATGTCTCCCTCAGTGCTGCCGCTGAGGAGCAAGGAGGAAGCCGGTGCGTAGTGTTCTTTCTGGGTGTATTTAGCTACCGGCTCTTTCTGGCGAGCAGTAACTCGTCTTCAGATGCAGTCTGGAAAATGGACGGTTTCCCCCTGCACACTGCTAGGCTTTTGGCAGCGGCAGGGACACCTAACTCACTCGACCTTGCCCCTCTAATATTTCATGCCATTCGCACGGTGCGCCACAGCCCGGCTACAAAGTGATTCAGAGGAGGTGCCACAGTCCTCCTTGTGTCCCCTTCGGTGCGGGAGAACCTATACGTAGGTGGGCGGTGTTCAACTTTGAGACTGGGACCTTCAGAGCACTGTAGTACCTCCCAGCTGGCAAGAAGGATGATTCAACGTGAAAGCTGCCTGGAATACAGTGCTCTGTCAGCCCACGCTTGCATGCTGGCATGTCTTTGGAAGGAAAGTGGGCTTTTCTTGAGAGACATAGTGTGTTTCCACTGCCACTCCTGAGGCATCCCAGGGTCGCCTGTCCATAAAAGGAGAGCTACGCTGAGCGCCAAGCTGAAGGCAAGGTCCGGGAATTGCATCCACAGCGCCAGGCAGGCATGCAGCATTTCCCAGGAAGCCTCCCTCAAAGCAGTGGCTAAGCGCTAGTGTGCTTTTCAGGACTCCGGGGACTCCCGCGTCCTCACCACGTCTCATGGAAACACAGTGTGTACCGGATGCCACTTCTTAGGCGACCTACCAACATACAGGGACCTAGGCCCTTCGGATCATCTCTTGGAATGAAGAGTGAAAGGCGAAACACCGCTCTCTTGGTCGCCCAGTTGGATTGCCAGTCTGTCACAAGTCCTCCCGAGCACAGGTCTAGCAGGTCTTAGGTGTACTGCAAGTGGTCCCCGCTGCTGAACCAGAACTGCAATGGAAGAAACCCTCTGCTTGCTGTTCCTCCTGGGAACGCCAACCTGCCCTCGCTCGCCTAGCAGACAGTCGACTTTAGATGCAGCCTGACATACGGATTGTTGCCCCTGCAACACTGCCTAAGCTTTTGTAAGAGAAAAGGACACTGTGGCCTAACCCAAGGAATTATGTCGGTCACGCCACTCAGCCCAAGCAGAACTCCCTTCGTGCCAAAGTTTGATCAGGGAAGGTCCAGGGTGCTGCGTGAGTCTCTTCTCGTGGCTCAGAAACTACCCGTACATGGGCTGTGCCAAGTCTGGCATAGGGACCTAAGGAGGGAAGCGTTATTTTCCCAACGGGAAAGCAGGCCACCTGCGGCCTCAAACTTAAGTGAAAACCAATGCGGTTGCCCGTCATCTCTTCACAGTGGCAATGCCGACTGAGGGAAAGGCAGCTTTCCTCGATTAACACAGTGTTTCCTATTCGTGGCAGGAGGCCTCCGGCAGCCCTCTTCACATAACGGGAAAACCAGACCTGTCCCCCCCCACCCCAAGGCTCAACGTAATGTCCGGGTTTCCATCCACGGGTGGCCGTGTACTAATGATTTCCATGACCCCGGTAGGGAAAGTAGGGCATTAAGGCCAGTGTGCCCTCCCCAGGACTCCCGCCACCTCACCATGTCCCTTGGAAGAACGCTGTGTGCTCAGTGACTCTTCTTGGCCGACTGAGCACCGTGCCGCTACCTGGGTACTCCGGATCGGCTCTTTGAGTGCACTGTGAAAGGCAAGGCAGGGTTCTCTTCGTTGGATCGATAGACTGACAAATCTTTCCAATGTGCCCCGACCAGAGTTCTGGAAAGTCCTCGGTGTAGTGCCAGTGGCTCTCAGGGCTGACCCTGAGCTGCAGTGAAACAACTCTGTGCTTCGTGTTCCTTCTCGCTTTACACACCTGCCGTCTCTCTCTGCCAAGCCGAAACACGACTTTTAGATGCAGCCTGGAAAATCAACAGTTTCCTCCTGAGCCCTGCTAGTCTTTTGGCAGGTTCAAGGCCACCTAGGCCTCCCTAGCGCCTTAAATCGCTTAGGTCATTCGCACAGTGCAAGTCTCCCTGCCTAAATAAAACATTATTCTGAGAAGGTAGCACAGTGCTTCTTGTGCCTCTTTTGGTTCTTCAGAAACGACCCGTACGTGGCTGGGTTCAACTTTGTTACTGGGACCTTATGAGAAACGGAGGAATTCCCTAGTTGAACGAGGAATCCTCGTAGCCTCCAAGGTGCCTACACACAGCGTTCTGCGAGTCCTTCCTTGCGTGCTGGAATGGGTCTCAAAGGAAAGGGTGCTTTACAGGAAAGACAAAAGGTGTTTCCACTTCCTTGCCTGAGGCCTGCCAGAGCCCCCTTTACATAAAGGGCGAGCTACACGGATCACGAAGATCCAAACAAAGTCCAGGACGGCATCCGCAATGCTGGCAGGCATTCAGCATTTGCCCAGAAGCCTTAGCCATGGCAGTAGCTTAACGCTAGCGTGCCGTTCAGGACTCCTAGGACTCCTGGGTCCTCACCACCTGGGCGTGGAAAAACACTGTGTACCCAATGTCTCTTCCTGGGCGACCTACCCAAACACAGGCCCTAAGGCCCTTCGGACCATTTCTCTGCATGAAGAAGGAAAGGCAACGCTCTGCCCTCTCTTCGCTGCCCATGGAGATTGCCAGGCTTTCAACAGGCCTCCCGAACACAGGCCTAGCAGGGTCTCAGGTGTAATGCAAAAGGTCCCCACTGCTGAACCACTGCTGCCATGAACGAACGCTGTGTTTATTGTTCATACTGGGAACACTTACCTGCCGTCTCTCTCTGCCAAGCAGAAGGCCGACTACAGAGGCAGCCCGACAAACGTACAATTTGCCCCGAACGCTACCTCGGGGTTTCTGAGCTACAGGGACCATTTGGCCTATCCCCGGGAATTATGTCCTTGAAGCCATTCAGCCCGTGCAGAGCCCCCCTTGGCGCCCAAGTTTTCTCAGGGCAGGTCCAGCGTGCTGCCTGAGTCTCTCTTGGTTGGTCAGAAACTACAGGTGCATGTGCTGGGTTCAATTTTGATATCGGTTACCTAGAGCGAAGAGCATTACTTTCCCAGCGGGAGAGCTGAAATTGTGGCCTCAAAGTGTCCTGCGACACAGTGTGGTTGCTCGTGTTCTCTTCACAAGTAGAATGGCTATGTGAGGGAAAGGGAGCTCTCCTAGAGAAACACTCTGTTTTCTGTACCGTGCAGGAGGCCTCCCGGCGCCCTATATACATAAAGGGAACACTATGCTCTTCCACAAGGACCCAAGTAAGGTTCAGGTAGTCCATCGACGAACTGACGCGTGCAGAGGCTTTCCACGAAACCCTAGGCAAGTAGTGCATGAAGGTTCGTGTGCCTTTCCCTGGACCCCCGCTGCCTCAGCATGTCCCCTGGAAGAACACTGTGTACCGAGTTCTCTTCTAGGCCCCCTGAGCACCGCGCCGCGACCAAAGCCCTCCGGATCATCTCTTTGCATGCCGAGTGAGAGGCAACACACTCTTTCCTTTGTTGGATAGCTAGAGAGCCAAGACATTCAAAAGTGCTCCCCGAACAGAGGTGTAGAAGGTCTTAGGCGTAATGCCTAATGTCTCCCTCAGTGCTGCCGCTGAGGAGCAAGGAGGAAGCCGGTGCGTAGTGTTCTTTCTGGGTGTATTTAGCTACCGGCTCTTTCTGGCGAGCAGTAACTCGTCTTCAGATGCAGTCTGGAAAATGGACGGTTTCCCCCTGCACACTGCTAGGCTTTTGGCAGCGGCAGGGACACCTAACTCACTCGACCTTGCCCCTCTAATATTTCATGCCATTCGCACGGTGCGCCACAGCCCGGCTACAAAGTGATTCAGAGGAGGTGCCACAGTCCTCCTTGTGTCCCCTTCGGTGCGGGAGAACCTATACGTAGGTGGGCGGTGTTCAACTTTGAGACTGGGACCTTCAGAGCACTGTAGTACCTCCCAGCTGGCAAGAAGGATGATTCAACGTGAAAGCTGCCTGGAATACAGTGCTCTGTCAGCCGACGCTTGCATGCTGGCATGTCTTTGGAAGGAAAGTGGGCTTTTCTTGAGAGACATAGTGTGTTTCCACTGCCACTCCTGAGGCATCCCAGGGTCGCCTGTCCATAAAAGGAGAGCTACGCTGAGCGCCAAGCTGAAGGCAAGGTCCGGGAATTGCATCCACAGCGCCAGGCAGGCATGCAGCATTTCCCAGGAAGCCTCCCTCAAAGCAGTGGCTAAGCGCTAGTGTGCTTTTCAGGACTCCGGGGACTCCCGCGTCCTCACCACGTCTCATGGAAACACAGTGTGTACCGGATGCCACTTCTTAGGCGACCTACCAACATACAGGGACCTAGGCCCTTCGGATCATCTCTTGGAATGAAGAGTGAAAGGCGAAACACCGCTCTCTTGGTCGCCCAGTTGGATTGCCAGTCTGTCACAAGTCCTCCCGAGCACAGGTCTAGCAGGTCTTAGGTGTACTGCAAGTGGTCCCCGCTGCTGAACCAGAACTGCAATGGAAGAAACCCTCTGCTTGCTGTTCCTCCTGGGAACGCCAACCTGCCCTCGCTCGCCTAGCAGACAGTCGACTTTAGATGCAGCCTGACATACGGATTGTTGCCCCTGCAACACTGCCTAAGCTTTTGTAAGAGAAAAGGACACTGTGGCCTAACCCAAGGAATTATGTCGGTCACGCCACTCAGCCCAAGCAGAACTCCCTTCGTGCCAAAGTTTTATCAGGGAAGGTCCAGGGTGCTGCGTGAGTCTCTTCTCGTGGCTCAGAAACTACCCGTACATGGGCTGTGCCAAGTCTGGCATAGGGACCTAAGGAGGGAAGCGTTATTTTCCCAACGGGAAAGCAGGCCACCTGCGGCCTCAAACTTAAGTGAAAACCAATGCGGTTGCCCGTCATCTCTTCACAGTGGCAATGCCGACTGAGGGAAAGGCAGCTTTCCTCGATTAACACAGTGTTTCCTATTCGTGGCAGGAGGCCTCCGGCAGCCCTCTTCACATAACGGGAAAACCAGACCTGTCCCCCCCCCCCCCAAGGCTCAACGTAATGTCCGGGTTTCCATCCACGGGTGGCCGTGTACTAACGATTTCCATGACCCCGGTAGGGAAAGTAGGGCATTAAGGCCAGTGTGCCCTTGCTAGGTCTCCCGCCGCCTCACCATGTCCCTTGGAAGAACCCTGTGTGCTCAGTGACTCTTCTTGGCCGACTGAGCACCGTGCCGCTACCTGGGTACTCCGGATCGGCTCTTTGAGTGCACTGTGAAAGGCAAGGCAGGGTTCTCTTCGTTGGATCGATAGACTGACAAATCTTTCCAATGTGCCCCGACCAGAGTTCTGGAAAGTCCTCGGTGTAGTGCCAGTGGCTCTCAGGGCTGACCCTGAGCTGCAGTGAAACAACTCTGTGCTTCGTGTTCCTTCTCGCTTTACACACCTGCCGTCTCTCTCTGCCAAGCCGAAACACGACTTTTAGATGCAGCCTGGAAAATCAACAGTTTCCTCCTGAGCCCTGCTAGTCTTTTGGCAGGTTCAAGGCCACCTAGGCCTCCCTAGCGCCTTAAATCGCTTAGGTCATTCGCACAGTGCAAGTCTCCCTGCCTAAATAAAACATTATTCTGAGAAGGTAGCACAGTGCTTCTTGTGCCTCTTTTGGTTCTTCAGAAACGACCCGTACGTGGGCTGGGTTCAACTTTGATACTGGGACCTTATGAGAAACGGAGGAATTCCCTAGTTGAACGAGGAATCCTCGTAGCCCCCAAGGTGCCTACACACAGCGTTCTGCGAGTCCTTCCTTGCGTGCTGGAATGGGTCTGAAAGGAAAGGGTGCTTTACAGGAAAGACAAAAGGTGTTTCCACTTCCTTGCCTGAGGCATGCCAGAGCCCCCTTTACATAAAGGGCGAGCTACACGGATCACAAAGATCTAAACAAAGTCCAGGACGGCATCCGCAATGCTGGCAGGCATGCAGCATTTGCCCAGAAGCCTTATCCATGGCAGTGGCTTAACGCTAGCGTGCCGTTCAGGACTCCTAGGACTCCTGGGTCCTCACCACCTGGGCGTGGAAAAACACTGTGTACCCAATGTCTCTTCCTGGGCGACCTACCCAAACACAGGTCCCTAAGGCCCTTCGGACCATTTCTCTGCATGAAGAAGGAAAGGCAACGCTCTGCCCTCTCTTCGCTGCCCATGGAGATTGCCAGGCTTTCAACAGGCCTCCCGAACACAGGCCTAGCAGGGTCTCAGGTGTAATGCAAAAGGTCCCCACTGCTGAACCACTGCTGCCATGAACGAACGCTGTGTTTATTGTTCATACTGGGAACACTTACCTGCCGTCGCTCTCTGCCAAGCAGAAGGCCGACTCTAGAGGCAGCCCGACAAACGTACAATTTGCCCCTGAACGCTACCTCGGGGTTTCTGAGCTACAGGGACCATTTGGCCTATCCCCGGGAATTATGTCCTTGAAGCCATTCAGCCCGTGCAGGGCCCCCCTTGGCGCTCAAGTTTTCTCAGGGCAGGTCCAGCGTGCTGCCTGAGTCTCTCTTGGTTGGTCAGAAGCTACAGGTGCATGTGCTGGGTTCAATTTTGGTATCGGTTACCTAGAGCGAAGAGCATTACTTTCCCAGCGGGAGAGCTGAAATTGTGGCCTCAAAGTGTCCTGCGACACAGTGTGGTTGCTCGTGTTCTCTTCACAAGTAGAATGGCTATGTGAGGGAAAGGGAGCTCTCCTAGAGAAACACTCTGTTTTCTGTACCGTGCAGGAGGCCTCCCGGCGCCCTATATACATAAAGGGAACACTATGCTCTTCCACAAGGACCCAAGTAAGGTTCAGGTAGTCCATCGACGAACTGACGCGTGCAGAGGCTTTCCACGAAACCCTAGGCAAGTAGTGCATGAAGGTTCGTGTGCCTTTCCCTGGACCCCCGCTGCCTCAGCATGTCCCCTGGAAGAACACTGTGTACCGAGTTCTCTTCTAGGCCCCCTGAGCACCGCGCCGCGACCAAAGCCCTCCGGATCATCTCTTTGCATGCCGAGTGAGAGGCAACACACTCTTTCCTTTGTTGGATAGCTAGATAGCCAAGACATTCAAAAGTGCTCCCCGAACAGAGGTGTAGAAGGTCTTAGGTGTAATGCCTAATGTCTCTCTCAGTGCTGCCGCTGAGGAGCAAGGAGGAAGCCGGTGCGTAGTGTTCTTTCTGGGTGTACTTAGCTACCGGCTCTTTCTGGCGAGCAGTAACTCGACTTTAGATGCAGTCTGGAAAATGGACGGTTTCCCCCTGCACACTGCTAGGCTTTTGGCAGCGGCAGGGACACCTAACTCACTCGACCTTGCCCCTCTAATATTTCATGCCATTCGCTCGGTGCGCCACAGCCCGGCTACAGAGTGATTCAGAGGAGGTGCCACAGTCCTCCTTGTGTCCCCTTCGGTGCGGGAGAACCTATAAGTAGGTGAGCGGTGTTCAACATTGAGACTGGGACCTTCAGAGCACTGTAGTACCTCCCAGCTGGCAAGAAGGATGGTTCAACGTGAAAGCTGCCTGGAATACAGTGCTCTGTCAGCCGACGCTTGCATGCTGGCATGTCTTTGGAAGGAAAGTGGGCTTTTCTTGAGAGACATAGTGTGTTTCCACTGCCACTCCTGAGGCATCCCAGGGTCGCCTGTCCATAAAAGGAGAGCTACGCTGAGCGCCAAGCTGAAGGCAAGGTCCGGGAATTGCATCCACAGCGCCAGGCAGGCATGCAGCATTTCCCAGGAAGCCTCCCTCAAAGCAGTGGCTAAGCGCTAGTGTGCTTTTCAGGACTCCGGGGACTCCCGCGTCCTCACCACGTCTCATGGAAACACAGTGTGTACCGGATGCCACTTCTTAGGCGACCTACCAACATACAGGGACCTAGGCCCTTCGGATCATCTCTTGGAATGAAGAGTGAAAGGCGAAACACCGCTCTCTTGGTCGCCCAGTTGGATTGCCAGTCTGTCACAAGTCCTCCCGAGCACAGGTCTAGAAGGTCTTAGGTGTACTGCAAGTGGTCCCCGCTGCTGAACCAGAACTGCAATGGAAGAAACCCTCTGCTTGCTGTTCCTCCTGGGAACGCCAACCTGCCCTCGCTCGCCAAGCAGACAGTCGACTTTAGATGCAGCCTGACATACGGACTTGTTGCCCCTGCAACACTGCCTAAGCTTTTGTAAGAGAAAAGGACACTGTGGCCTAACCCAAGGAATTATGTCGGTCACGCCACTCAGCCCAAGCAGAACTCCCTTCGTGCCAAAGTTTTATCAGGGAAGGTCCAGGGTGCTGCGTGAGTCTCTTCTCGTGGCTCAGAAACTACCCGTACATGGGCTGTGCCAAGTCTGGCATAGGGACCTAAGGAGGGAAGCGTTATTTTCCCAACGGGAAAGCAGGCCACCTGCGGCCTCAAACTTAAGTGAAAACCAATGCGGTTGCCCGTCATCTCTTCACAGTGGCAATGCCGACTGAGGGAAAGGCAGCTTTCCTCGATTAACACAGTGTTTCCTATTCGTGGCAGGAGGCCTCCGGCAGCCCTCTTCACATAACGGGAAAACCAGACCTGCCCCCCCCCCCAAGGCTCAACGTAATGTCCGGGTTTCCATCCACGGGTGGCCGTGTACTAACGATTTCCATGACCCCGGTAGGGAAAGTAGGGCATTAAGGCCAGTGTGCCCTTGCTAGGACTCCCGCCGCCTCACCATGTCCCTTGCAAGAACGCTGTGTGCTCAGTGACTCTTCTTGGCCGACTGAGCACCGTGCCGCTACCTGGGTACTCCGGATCGGCTCTTTGAGTGCACTGTGAAAGGCAAGGCAGGGTTCTCTTCGTTGGATCGATAGACTGACAAATCTTTCCAATGTGCCCCGACCAGAGTTCTGGAAAGTCCTCGGTGTAGTGCCAGTGGCTCTCAGGGCTGACCCTGAGCTGCAGTGAAACAACTCTGTGCTTCGTGTTCCTTCTCGCTTTACACACCTGCCGTCTCTCTCTGCCAAGCCGAAACACGACTTTTAGATGCAGCCTGGAAAATCAACAGTTTCCTCCTGAGCCCTGCTAGTCTTTTGGCAGGTTCAAGGCCACCTAGGCCTCCCTAGCGCCTTAAATCGCTTAGGTCATTCGCACAGTGCAAGTCTCCCTGCCTAAATAAAACATTATTCTGAGAAGGTAGCACAGTGCTTCTTGTGCCTCTTTTGGTTCTTCAGAAACGACCCGTACGTGGGCTGGGTTCAACTTTGATACTGGGACCTTATGAGAAACGGAGGAATTCCCTAGTTGAACGAGGAATCCTCGTAGCCTCCAAGGTGCCTACACACAGCGTTCTGCGAGTCCTTCCTTGCGTGCTGGAATGGGTCTCAAAGGAAAGGGTGCTTTACAGGAAAGACAAAAGGTGTTTCCACTTCCTTGCCTGAGGCCTGCCAGAGCCCCCTTTACATAAAGGGCGAGCTACACGGATCACGAAGATCCAAACAAAGTCCAGGACGGCATCCGCAATGCTGGCAGGCATGCAGCATTTGCCCAGAAGCCTTAGCCATGGCAGTGGCTTAACGCTAGCGTGCCGTTCAGGACTCCTAGGACTCCTGGGTCCTCACCACCTGGGCGTGGAAAAACACTGTGTACCCAATGTCTCTTCCTGGGCGACCTACCCAAACACAGGTCCCTAAGGCCCTTCGGACCATTTCTCTGTATGAAGAAGGAAAGGCAACGCTCTGCCCTCTCTTCGCTGCCCATGGAGATTGCCAGGCTTTCAACAGGCCTCCCGAACACAGGCCTAGCAGGGTCTCAGGTGTAATGCAAAAGGTCCCCACTGCTGAACCACTGCTGCCATGAACGAACGCTGTGTTTATTGTTCATACTGGGAACACTTACCTGCCGTCTCTCTCTGCCAAGCAGAAGGCCGACTACAGAGGCAGCCCGACAAACGTACAATTTGCCCCTGAACGCTACCTCGGGGTTTCTGAGCTACAGGGACCATTTGGCCTATCCCCGGGAATTATGTCCTTGAAGCCATTCAGCCCGTGCAGGGCCCCCCTTGGCGCTCAAGTTTTCTCAGGGCAGGTCCAGCGTGCTGCCTGAGTCTCTCTTGGTTGGTCAGAAACTACAGGTGCATGTGCTGGGTTCAATTTTGATATCGGTTACCTAGAGCGAAGAGCATTACTTTCCCAGCGGGAGAGCTGAAAGTGCGGCCTCAAAGTGTCCTGCGACACAGTGTGGTTGCTCGTGTTCTCTTCACAAGTAGAATGGCTATGTGAGGGAAAGGGAGCTCTCCTAGAGAAACACTCTGTTTTCTGTACCGTGCAGGAGGCCTCCCGGCGCCCTATATACATAAAGGGAACACTATGCTCTTCCACAAGGACCCAAGTAAGGTTCAGGTAGTCCATCGACGAACTGACGCGTGCAGAGGCTTTCCACGAAACCCTAGGCAAGTAGTGCATGAAGGTTCGTGTGCCTTTCCCTGGACCCCCGCTGCCTCAGCATGTCCCCTGGAAGAACACTGTGTACCGAGTTCTCTTCTAGGCCCCCTGAGCACCGCGCCGCGACCAAAGCCCTCCGGATCATCTCTTTGCATGCTGAGTGAGAGGCAACACACTCTTTTCTTTGTTGGATAGCTAGATAGCCAAGACATTCAAAAGTGCTCCCCGAACAGAGGTGTAGAAGGTCTTAGGCGTAATGCCTAATGTCTCCCTCAGTGCTGCCGCTGAGGAGCAAGGAGGAAGCCGGTGCGTAGTGTTCTTTCTGGGTGTATTTAGCTACCGGCTCTTTCTGGCGAGCAGTAACTCGTCTTCAGATGCAGTCTGGAAAATGGACGGTTTCCCCCTGCACACTGCTAGGCTTTTGGCAGCGGCAGGGACACCTAACTCACTCGACCTTGCCCCTCTAATATTTCATGCCATTCGCACGGTGCGCCACAGCCCGGCTACAGAGTGATTCAGAGGAGGTGCCACAGTCCTCCTTGTGTCCCCTTCGGTGCGGGAGAACCTATACGTAGGTGGGCGGTGTTCAACTTTGAGACTGGGACCTTCAGAGCACTGTAGTACCTCCCAGCTGGCAAGAAGGATGATTCAACGTGAAAGCTGCCTGGAATACAGTGCTCTGTCAGCCGACGCTTGCATGCTGGCATGTCTTTGGAAGGAAAGTGGGCTTTTCTTGAGAGACATAGTGTGTTTCCACTGCCACTCCTGAGGCATCCCAGGGTCGCCTGTCCATAAAAGGAGAGCTACGCTGAGCGCCAAGCTGAAGGCAAGGTCCGGGAATTGCATCCACAGCGCCAGGCAGGCATGCAGCATTTCCCAGGAAGCCTCCCTCAAAGCAGTGGCTAAGCGCTAGTGTGCTTTTCAGGACTCCGGGGACTCCCGCGTCCTCACCACGTCTCATGGAAACACAGTGTGTACCGGATGCCACTTCTTAGGCGACCTACCAACATACAGGGACCTAGGCCCTTCGGATCATCTCTTGGAATGAAGAGTGAAAGGCGAAACCCCGCTCTCTTGGTCGCCCAGTTGGATTGCCAGTCTGTCACAAGTCCTCCCGAGCACAGGTCTAGCAGGTCTTAGGTGTACTGCAAGTGGTCCCCGCTGCTGAACCAGAACTGCAATGGAAGAAACCCTCTGCTTGCTCTTCCTCCTGGGAACGCCAACCTGCCCTCGCTCGCCAAGCAGACAGTCGACTTTAGATGCAGCCTGACATACGGATTGTTGCCCCTGCAACACTGCCTAAGCTTTTGTAAGAGAAAAGGACACTGTGGCCTAACCCAAGGAATTATGTCGGTCACGCCACTCAGCCCAAGCAGAACTCCCTTCGTGCCAAAGTTTTATCAGGGAAGGTCCAGGGTGCTGCGTGAGTCTCTTCTCGTGGCTCAGAAACTACCCGTACATGGGCTGTGCCAAGTCTGGCATAGGGACCTAAGGAGGGAAGCGTTATTTTCCCAACGGGAAAGCAGGCCACCTGCGGCCTCAAACTTAAGTGAAAACCAATGCGGTTGCCCGTCATCTCTTCACAGTGGCAATGCCGACTGAGGGAAAGGCAGCTTTCCTCGATTAACACAGTGTTTCCTATTCGTGGCAGGAGGCCTCCGGCAGCCCTCTTCACATAACGGGAAAACCAGACCTGTCCCCCCCACCCCCCAAGGCTCAACGTAATGTCCGGGTTTCCATCCACGGGTGGCCGTGTACTAACGATTTCCATGACCCCGGTAGGGAAAGTAGGGCATTAAGGCCAGTGTGCCCTTGCTAGGTCTCCCGCCGCCTCACCATGTCCCTTGGAAGAACCCTGTGTGCTCAGTGACTCTTCTTGGCCGACTGAGCACCGTGCCGCTACCTCGGTACTCCGGATCGCCTCTTTGAGTGCACTGTGAAAGGCAAGGCAGGGTTCTCTTCGTTGGATCGATAGACTGACAAATCTTTCCAATGTGCCCCGACCAGAGTTCTGGAAAGTCCTCGGTGTAGTGCCAGTGGCTCTCAGGGCTGACCCTGAGCTGCAGTGAAACAACTCTGTGCTTCGTGTTCCTTCTCGCTTTACACACCTGCCGTCTCTCTCTGCCAAGCCGAAACACGACTTTTAGATGCAGCCTGGAAAATCAACAGTTTCCTCCTGAGCCCTGCTAGTCTTTTGGCAGGTTCAAGGCCACCTAGGCCTCCCTAGCGCCTTAAATCGCTTAGGTCATTCGCACAGTGCAAGTCTCCCTGCCTAAATAAAACATTATTCTGAGAAGGTAGCACAGTGCTTCTTGTGCCTCTTTTGGTTCTTCAGAAACGACCCGTACGTGGGCTGGGTTCAACTTTGATACTGGGACCTTATGAGAAACGGAGGAATTCCCTAGTTGAACGAGGAATCCTCGTAGCCTCCAAGGTGCCTACACACAGCGTTCTGCGAGTCCTTCCTTGCGTGCTGGAATGGGTCTCAAAGGAAAGGGTGCTTTACAGGAAAGACAAAAGGTGTTTCCACTTCCTTGCCTGAGGCCTGCCAGAGCCCCCTTTACATAAAGGGCGAGCTACACGGATCACGAAGATCCAAACAAAGTCCAGGACGGCATCCGCAATGCTGGCAGGCATGCAGCATTTGCCCAGAAGCCTTAGCCATGGCAGTGGCTTAACGCTAGCGTGCCGTTCAGGACTCCTAGGACTCCTGGGTCCTCACCACCTGGGCGTGGAAAAACACTGTGTACCCAATGTCTCTTCCTGGGAGACCTACCCAAACACAGGTCCCTAAGGCCCTTCGGACCATTTCTCTGCATGAAGAAGGAAAGGCAACGCTCTGCCCTCTCTTCGCTGCCCATGGAGATTGCCAGGCTTTCAACAGGCCTCCCGAACACAGGCCTAGCAGGGTCTCAGGTGTAATGCAAAAGGTCCCCACTGCTGAACCACTGCTGCCATGAACGAACGCTGTGTTTATTGTTCATCCTGGGAACACTTACCTGCCGTCTCTCTCTGCCAAGCAGAAGGCCGACTACAGAGGCAGCCCGACAAACGTACAATTTGCCCCTGAACGCTACCTCGGGGTTTCTGAGCTACAGGGACCATTTGGCCTATCCCCGGGAATTATGTCCTTGAAGCCATTCAGCCCATGCAGGGCCCCCCTTGGCGCTCAAGTTTTCTCAGGGCAGGTCCAGCGTGCTGCCTGAGTCTCTCTTGGTTGGTCAGAAACTACAGGTGCATGTGCTGGGTTCAATTTTGATATCGGTTACCTAGAGCGAAGAGCATTACTTTCCCAGCGGGAGAGCTGAAAGTGCGGCCTCAAAGTGTCCTGCGACACAGTGTGGTTGCTCGTGTTCTCTTCACAAGTAGAATGGCTATGTGAGGGAAAGGGAGCTCTCCTAGAGAAACACTCTGTTTTCTGTACCGTGCAGGAGGCCTCCCGGCGCCCTATATACATAAAGGGAACACTATGCTCTTCCACAAGGACCCAAGTGAGGTTCAGGTAGTCCATCGACGAACTGACGCGTGCAGAGGCTTTCCACGAAACCCTAGGCAAGTAGTGCATGAAGGTTCGTGTGCCTTTCCCTGGACCCCCGCTGCCTCAGCATGTCCCCTGGAAGAACACTGTGTACCGAGTTCTCTTCTAGGCCCCCTGAGCACCGCGCCGCGACCAAAGCCCTCCGGATCATCTCTTTGCATGCCGAGTGAGAGGCAACACACTCTTTCCTTTGTTGGATAGCTAGAGAGCCAAGACATTCAAAAGTGCTCCCCGAACAGAGGTGTAGAAGGTCTTAGGCGTAATGCCTAATGTCTCCCTCAGTGCTGCCGCTGAGGAGCAAGGAGGAAGCCGGTGCGTCGTGTTCTTTCTGGGTGTATTTAGCTACCGGCTCTTTCTGGCGAGCAGTAACTCGTCTTCAGATGCAGTCTGGAAAATGGACGGTATCCCCCTGCACACTGCTAGGCTTTTGGCAGCGGCAGGGACACCTAACTCACTCGACCTTGCCCCTCTAATATTTCATGCCATTCGCACGGTGCGCCACAGCCCGGCTACAAAGTGATTCAGAGGAGGTGCCACAGTCCTCCTTGTGTCCCCTTCGGTGCGGGAGAACCTATACGTAGGTGGGCGGTGTTCAACTTTGAGACTGGAACCTTCAGAGCACTGTAGTACCTCCCAGCTGGCAAGAAGGATGATTCAACGTGAAAGCTGCCTGGAATACAGTGCTCTGTCAGCCCACGCTTGCATGCTGGCATGTCTTTGGAAGGAAAGTGGGCTTTTCTTGAGAGACATAGTGTGTTTCCACTGCCACTCCTGAGGCATCCCAGGGTCGCCTGTCCATAAAAGGAGAGCTACGCTGAGCGCCAAGCTGAAGGCAAGGTCCGGGAATTGCATCCACAGCGCCAGGCAGGCATGCAGCATTTCCCAGGAAGCCTCCCTCAAAGCAGTGGCTAAGCGCTAGTGTGCTTTTCAGGACTCCGGGGACTCCCGCGTCCTCACCACGTCTCATGGAAACACAGTGTGTACCGGATGCCACTTCTTAGGCGACCTACCAACATACAGGGACCTAGGCCCTTCGGATCATCTCTTGGAATGAAGAGTGAAAGGCGAAACACCGCTCTCTTGGTCGCCCAGTTGGATTGCCAGTCTGTCACAAGTCCTCCCGAGCACAGGTCTAGCAGGTCTTAGGTGTACTGCAAGTGGTCCCCGCTGCTGAACCAGAACTGCAATGGAAGAAACCCTCTGCTTGCTGTTCCTCCTGGGAACGCCAACCTGCCCTCGCTCGCCTAGCAGACAGTCGACTTTAGATGCAGCCTGACATACGGATTGTTGCCCCTGCAACACTGCCTAAGCTTTTGTAAGAGAAAAGGACACTGTGGCCTAACCCAAGGAATTATGTCGGTCACGCCACTCAGCCCAAGCAGAACTCCCTTCGTGCCAAAGTTTGATCAGGGAAGGTCCAGGGTGCTGCGTGAGTCTCTTCTCGTGGCTCAGAAACTACCCGTACATGGGCTGTGCCAAGTCTGGCATAGGGACCTAAGGAGGGAAGCGTTATTTTCCCAACGGGAAAGCAGGCCACCTGCGGCCTCAAACTTAAGTGAAAACCAATGCGGTTGCCCGTCATCTCTTCACAGTGGCAATGCCGACTGAGGGAAAGGCAGCTTTCCTCGATTAACACAGTGTTTCCTATTCGTGGCAGGAGGCCTCCGGCAGCCCTCTTCACATAACGGGAAAACCAGACCTGTCCCCCCCCACCCCAAGGCTCAACGTAATGTCCGGGTTTCCATCCACGGGTGGCCGTGTACTAATGATTTCCATGACCCCGGTAGGGAAAGTAGGGCATTAAGGCCAGTGTGCCCTCCCCAGGACTCCCGCCACCTCACCATGTCCCTTGGAAGAACGCTGTGTGCTCAGTGACTCTTCTTGGCCGACTGAGCACCGTGCCGCTACCTGGGTACTCCGGATCGGCTCTTTGAGTGCACTGTGAAAGGCAAGGCAGGGTTCTCTTCGTTGGATCGATAGACTGACAAATCTTTCCAATGTGCCCCGACCAGAGTTCTGGAAAGTCCTCGGTGTAGTGCCAGTGGCTCTCAGGGCTGACCCTGAGCTGCAGTGAAACAACTCTGTGCTTCGTGTTCCTTCTCGCTTTACACACCTGCCGTCTCTCTCTGCCAAGCCGAAACACGACTTTTAGATGCAGCCTGGAAAATCAACAGTTTCCTCCTGAGCCCTGCTAGTCTTTTGGCAGGTTCAAGGCCACCTAGGCCTCCCTAGCGCCTTAAATCGCTTAGGTCATTCGCACAGTGCAAGTCTCCCTGCCTAAATAAAACATTATTCTGAGAAGGTAGCACAGTGCTTCTTGTGCCTCTTTTGGTTCTTCAGAAACGACCCGTACGTGGCTGGGTTCAACTTTGTTACTGGGACCTTATGAGAAACGGAGGAATTCCCTAGTTGAACGAGGAATCCTCGTAGCCTCCAAGGTGCCTACACACAGCGTTCTGCGAGTCCTTCCTTGCGTGCTGGAATGGGTCTCAAAGGAAAGGGTGCTTTACAGGAAAGACAAAAGGTGTTTCCACTTCCTTGCCTGAGGCCTGCCAGAGCCCCCTTTACATAAAGGGCGAGCTACACGGATCACGAAGATCCAAACAAAGTCCAGGACGGCATCCGCAATGCTGGCAGGCATTCAGCATTTGCCCAGAAGCCTTAGCCATGGCAGTAGCTTAACGCTAGCGTGCCGTTCAGGACTCCTAGGACTCCTGGGTCCTCACCACCTGGGCGTGGAAAAACACTGTGTACCCAATGTCTCTTCCTGGGCGACCTACCCAAACACAGGCCCTAAGGCCCTTCGGACCATTTCTCTGCATGAAGAAGGAAAGGCAACGCTCTGCCCTCTCTTCGCTGCCCATGGAGATTGCCAGGCTTTCAACAGGCCTCCCGAACACAGGCCTAGCAGGGTCTCAGGTGTAATGCAAAAGGTCCCCACTGCTGAACCACTGCTGCCATGAACGAACGCTGTGTTTATTGTTCATACTGGGAACACTTACCTGCCGTCTCTCTCTGCCAAGCAGAAGGCCGACTACAGAGGCAGCCCGACAAACGTACAATTTGCCCCGAACGCTACCTCGGGGTTTCTGAGCTACAGGGACCATTTGGCCTATCCCCGGGAATTATGTCCTTGAAGCCATTCAGCCCGTGCAGAGCCCCCCTTGGCGCCCAAGTTTTCTCAGGGCAGGTCCAGCGTGCTGCCTGAGTCTCTCTTGGTTGGTCAGAAACTACAGGTGCATGTGCTGGGTTCAATTTTGATATCGGTTACCTAGAGCGAAGAGCATTACTTTCCCAGCGGGAGAGCTGAAATTGTGGCCTCAAAGTGTCCTGCGACACAGTGTGGTTGCTCGTGTTCTCTTCACAAGTAGAATGGCTATGTGAGGGAAAGGGAGCTCTCCTAGAGAAACACTCTGTTTTCTGTACCGTGCAGGAGGCCTCCCGGCGCCCTATATACATAAAGGGAACACTATGCTCTTCCACAAGGACCCAAGTAAGGTTCAGGTAGTCCATCGACGAACTGACGCGTGCAGAGGCTTTCCACGAAACCCTAGGCAAGTAGTGCATGAAGGTTCGTGTGCCTTTCCCTGGACCCCCGCTGCCTCAGCATGTCCCCTGGAAGAACACTGTGTACCGAGTTCTCTTCTAGGCCCCCTGAGCACCGCGCCGCGACCAAAGCCCTCCGGATCATCTCTTTGCATGCCGAGTGAGAGGCAACACACTCTTTCCTTTGTTGGATAGCTAGAGAGCCAAGACATTCAAAAGTGCTCCCCGAACAGAGGTGTAGAAGGTCTTAGGCGTAATGCCTAATGTCTCCCTCAGTGCTGCCGCTGAGGAGCAAGGAGGAAGCCGGTGCGTAGTGTTCTTTCTGGGTGTATTTAGCTACCGGCTCTTTCTGGCGAGCAGTAACTCGTCTTCAGATGCAGTCTGGAAAATGGACGGTTTCCCCCTGCACACTGCTAGGCTTTTGGCAGCGGCAGGGACACCTAACTCACTCGACCTTGCCCCTCTAATATTTCATGCCATTCGCACGGTGCGCCACAGCCCGGCTACAAAGTGATTCAGAGGAAGTGCCACAGTCCTCCTTGTGTCCCCTTCGGTGCGGGAGAACCTATACGTAGGTGGGCGGTGTTCAACTTTGAGACTGGGACCTTCAGAGCACTGTAGTACCTCCCAGCTGGCAAGAAGGATGATTCAACGTGAAAGCTGCCTGGAATACAGTGCTCTGTCAGCCCACGCTTGCATGCTGGCATGTCTTTGGAAGGAAAGTGGGCTTTTCTTGAGAGACATAGTGTGTTTCCACTGCCACTCCTGAGGCATCCCAGGGTCGCCTGTCCATAAAAGGAGAGCTACGCTGAGCGCCAAGCTGAAGGCAAGGTCCGGGAATTGCATCCACAGCGCCAGGCAGGCATGCAGCATTTCCCAGGAAGCCTCCCTCAAAGCAGTGGCTAAGCGCTAGTGTGCTTTTCAGGACTCCGGGGACTCCCGCGTCCTCACCACGTCTCATGGAAACACAGTGTGTACCGGATGCCACTTCTTAGGCGACCTACCAACATACAGGGACCTAGGCCCTTCGGATCATCTCTTGGAATGAAGAGTGAAAGGCGAAACACCGCTCTCTTGGTCGCCCAGTTGGATTGCCAGTCTGTCACAAGTCCTCCCGAGCACAGGTCTAGAAGGTCTTAGGTGTACTGCAAGTGGTCCCCGCTGCTGAACCAGAACTGCAATGGAAGAAACCCTCTGCTTGCTGTTCCTCCTGGGAACGCCAACCTGCCCTCGCTCGCCAAGCAGACAGTCGACTTTAGATGCAGCCTGACATACGGACTTGTTGCTCCTGCAACACTGCCTAAGCTTTTGTAAGAGAAAAGGACACTGTGGCCTAACCCAAGGAATTATGTCGGTCACGCCACTCAGCCCAAGCAGAACTCCCTTCGTGCCAAAGTTTTATCAGGGAAGGTCCAGGGTGCTGCGTGAGTCTCTTCTCGTGGCTCAGAAACTACCCGTACATGGGCTGTGCCAAGTCTGGCATAGGGACCTAAGGAGGGAAGCGTTATTTTCCCAACGGGAAAGCAGGCCACCTGCGGCCTCAAACTTAAGTGAAAACCAATGCGGTTGCCCGTCATCTCTTCACAGTGGCAATGCCGACTGAGGGAAAGGCAGCTTTCCTCGATTAACACAGTGTTTCCTATTCGTGGCAGGAGGCCTCCGGCAGCCCTCTTCACATAACGGGAAAACCAGACCTGTCCCCCCCCCCCAAGGCTCAACGTAATGTCCGGGTTTCCATCCACGGGTGGCCGTGTACTAACGATTTCCATGACCCCGGTAGGGAAAGTAGGGCATTAAGGCCAGTGTGCCCTTGCTAGGACTCCCGCCGCCTCACCATGTCCCTTGGAAGAACGCTGTGTGCTCAGTGACTCTTCTTGGCCGACTGAGCACCGTGCAGCTACCTGGGTACTCCGGATCGCCTCTTTGAGTGCACTGTGAAAGGCAAGGCAGGGTTCTCTTCGTTGGATCGATAGACTGACAAATCTTTCCAATGTGCCCCGACCAGAGTTCTGGAAAGTCCTCGGTGTAGTGCCAGTGGCTCTCAGGGCTGACCCTGAGCTGCAGTGAAACAACTCTGTGCTTCGTGTTCCTTCTCGCTTTACACACCTGCCGTCTCTCTCTGCCAAGCCGAAACACGACTTTTAGATGCAGCCTGGAAAATCAACAGTTTCCTCCTGAGCCCTGCTAGTCTTTTGGCAGGTTCAAGGCCACCTAGGCCTCCCTAGCGCCTTAAATCGCTTAGGTCATTCGCACAGTGCAAGTCTCCCTGCCTAAATAAAACATTATTCTGAGAAGGTAGCACAGTGCTTCTTGTGCCTCTTTTGGTTCTTCAGAAACGACCCGTACGTGGGCTGGGTTCAACTTTGATACTGGGACCTTATGAGAAACGGAGCAATTCCCTAGTTGAACGAGGAATCCTCGTAGCTCCAAGGTGCCTACACACAGCGTTCTGCGAGTCCTTCCTTGCGTGCTGGAATGGGTCTCAAAGGAAAGGGTGCTTTACAGGAAAGACAAAAGGTGTTTCCACTTCCTTGCCTGAGGCATGCCAGAGCCCCCTTTACATAAAGGGTGAGCTACACGGATCATAAAGATCTAAACAAAGTCCAGGACGGCATCCGCAATGCTGGCAGGCATGCAGCATTTGCCCAGAAGCCTTATCCATGGCAGTGGATTAACGCTAGCGTGCCGTTCAGGACTCCTAGGACTCCTGGGTCCTCACCACCTGGGCGTGGAAAAACACTGTGTACCCAATGTCTCTTCCTGGGCGACCTACCCAAACACAGGTCCCTAAGGCCCTTCGGACCATTTCTCTGTATGAAGAAGGAAAGGCAACGCTCTGCCCTCTCTTCGCTGCCCATGGAGATTGCCAGGCTTTCAACAGGCCTCCCGAACACAGGCCTAGCAGGGTCTCAGGTGTAATGCAAAAGGTCCCCACTGCTGAACCACTGCTGCCATGAACGAACGCTGTGTTTATTGTTCATACTGGGAACACTTACCTGCCGTCTCTCTCTGCCAAGCAGAAGGCCGACTACAGAGGCAGCCCGACAAACGTACAATTTGCCCCTGAACGCTACCTCGGGGTTTCTGAGCTACAGGGACCATTTGGCCTATCCCCGGGAATTATGTCCTTGAAGCCATTCAGCCCGTGCAGGGCCCCCCTTGGCGCTCAAGTTTTCTCAGGGCAGGTCCAGCGTGCTGCCTGAGTCTCTCTTGGTTGGTCAGAAACTACAGGTGCATGTGCTGGGTTCAATTTTGATATCGGTTACCTAGAGCGAAGAGCATTACTTTCCCAGCGGGAGAGCTGAAAGTGCGGCCTCAAAGTGTCCTGCGACACAGTGTGGTTGCTCGTGTTCTCTTCACAAGTAGAATGGCTATGTGAGGGAAAGGGAGCTCTCCTAGAGAAACACTCTGTTTTCTGTACCGTGCAGGAGGCCTCCCGGCGCCCTATATACATAAAGGGAACACTATGCTCTTCCACAAGGACCCAAGTAAGGTTCAGGTAGTGCATCGACGAACTGACGCGTGCAGAGGCTTTCCACGAAACCCTAGGCAAGTAGTGCATGAAGGTTCGTGTGCCTTTCCCTGGACCCCCGCTGCCTCAGCATGTCCCCTGGAAGAACACTGTGTACCGAGTTCTCTTCTAGGCCCCCTGAGCACCGCGCCGCGACCAAAGCCCTCCGGATCATCTCTTTGCATGCTGAGTGAGAGGCAACACACTCTTTTCTTTGTTGGATAGCTAGAGAGCCAAGACATTCAAAAGTGCTCCCCGAACAGAGGTGTAGAAGGTCTTAGGCGTAATGCCTAATGTCTCCCTCAGTGCTGCCGCTGAGGAGCAAGGAGGAAGCCGGTGCGTAGTGTTCTTTCTGGGTGTATTTAGCTACCGGCTCTTTCTGGCGAGCAGTAACTCGTCTTCAGATGCAGTCTGGAAAATGGACGGTTTCCCCCTGCACACTGCTAGGCTTTTGGCAGCGGCAGGGACACCTAACTCACTCGACCTTGCCCCTCTAATATTTCATGCCATTCGCACGGTGCGCCACAGCCCGGCTACAGAGTGATTCAGAGGAGGTGCCACAGTCCTCCTTGTGTCCCCTTCGGTGCGGGAGAACCTATACGTAGGTGGGCGGTGTTCAACTTTGAGACTGGAACCTTCAGAGCACTGTAGTACCTCCCAGCTGGCAAGAAGGATGGTTCAACGTGAAAACTGCCTGGAATACAGTGCTCTGGCAGCCCACGCTTGCATGCTGGCATGTCTTTGGAAGGAAAGTGGGCTTTTCTTGAGAGACATAGTGTGTTTCCACTGCCACTCCTGAGGCATCCCAGGGTCGCCTGTCCATAAAAGGAGAGCTACGCTGAGCGCCAAGCTGAAGGCAAGGTCCGGGAATTGCATCCACAGCGCCAGGCAGGCATGCAGCATTTCCCAGGAAGCCTCCCTCAAAGCAGTGGCTAAGCGCTAGTGTGCTTTTCAGGACTCGGGGGACTCCCGCGTCCTCACCACGTCTCATGGAAACACAGTGTGTACCGGATGCCACTTCTTAGGCGACCTACCAACATACAGGGACCTAGGCCCTTCGGATCATCTCTTGGAATGAAGAGTGAAAGGCGAAACACCGCTCTCTTGGTCGCCCAGTTGGATTGCCAGTCTGTCACAAGTCCTCCCGAGCACAGGTCTAGCAGGTCTTAGGTGTACTGCAAGTGGTCCCCGCTGCTGAACCAGAACTGCAATGGAAGAAACCCTCTGCTTGCTGTTCCTCCTGGGAACGCCAACCTGCCCTCGCTCGCCAAGCAGACAGTCGACTTTAGATGCAGCCTGACATACGGATTGTTGCCCCTTCAACACTGCCTAAGCTTTTGTAAGAGAAAAGGACACTGTGGCCTAACCCAAGGAATTATGTCGGTCACGCCACTCAGCCCAAGCAGAACTCCCTTCGTGCCAAAGTTTTATCAGGGAAGGTCCAGGGTGCTGCGTGAGTCTCTTCTCGTGGCTCAGAAACTACCCGTACATGGGCTGTGCCAAGTCTGGCATAGGGACCTAAGGAGGGAAGCGTTATTTTCCCAACGGGAAAGCAGGCCACCTGCGGCCTCAAACTTAAGTGAAAACCAATGCGGTTGCCCGTCATCTCTTCACAGTGGCAATGCCGACTGAGGGAAAGGCAGCTTTCCTCGATTAACACAGTGTTTCCTATTCGTGGCAGGAGGCCTCCGGCAGCCCTCTTCACATAACGGGAAAACCAGACCTGTCCCCCCCCCCCCCAGGCTCAACGTAATGTCCGGGTTTCCATCCACGGGTGGCCGTGTACTAACGATTTCCATGACCCCGGTAGGGAAAGTAGGGCATTAAGGCCAGTGTGCCCTTGCTAGGACTCCCGCCGCCTCACCATGTCCCTTGGAAGAACGCTGTGTGCTCAGTGACTCTTCTTGGCCGACTGAGCACCGTGCAGCTACCTGGGTACTCCGGATCGCCTCTTTGAGTGCACTGTGAAAGGCAAGGCAGGGTTCTCTTCGTTGGATCGATAGACTGACAAATCTTTCCAATGTGCCCCGACCAGAGTTCTGGAAAGTCCTCGGTGTAGTGCCAGTGGCTCTCAGGGCTGACCCTGAGCTGCAGTGAAACAACTCTGTGCTTCGTGTTCCTTCTCGCTTTACACACCTGCCGTCTCTCTCTGCCAAGCCGAAACACGACTTTTAGATGCAGCCTGGAAAATCAACAGTTTCCTCCTGAGCCCTGCTAGTCTTTTGGCAGGTTCAAGGCCACCTAGGCCTCCCTAGCGCCTTAAATCGCTTAGGTCATTCGCACAGTGCAAGTCTCCCTGCCTAAATAAAACATTATTCTGAGAAGGTAGCACAGTGCTTCTTGTGCCTCTTTTGGTTCTTCAGAAACGACCCGTACGTGGGCTGGGTTCAACTTTGATACTGGGACCTTATGAGAAACGGAGGAATTCCCTAGTTGAACGAGGAATCCTCGTAGCCTCCAAGGTGCCTACACACAGCGTTCTGCGAGTCCTTCCTTGCGTGCTGGAATGGGTCTCAAAGGAAAGGGTGCTTTACAGGAAAGACAAAAGGTGTTTCCACTTCCTTGCCTGAGGCCTGCCAGAGCCCCCTTTACATAAAGGGCGAGCTACACGGATCACGAAGATCCAAACAATGTCCAGGACGGCATCCGCAATGCTGGCAGGCATGCAGCATTTGCCCAAAAGCCTTAGCCATGGCAGTGGCTTAACGCTAGCGTGCAGTTCAGGACTCCTAGGACTCCTGGGTCCTCACCACCTGGGCGTGGAAAAACACTGTGTACCCAATGTCTCTTCCTGGGCGACCTACCCAAACACAGGTCCCTAAGGCCCTTCGGACCATTTCTCTGCATGAAGAAGGAAAGGCAACGCTCTGCCCTCTCTTCGCTGCCCATGGAGATTGCCAGGCTTTCAACAGGCCTCCCGAACACAGGCCTAGCAGGGTCTCAGGTGTAATGCAAAAGGTCCCCACTGCTGAACCACTGCTGCCATGAACGAACGCTGTGTTTATTGTTCATACTGGGAACACTTACCTGCCGTCTCTCTCTGCCAAGCAGAAGGCCGACTACAGAGGCAGCCCGACAAACGTACAATTTGCCCCTGAACGCTACCTCGGGGTTTCTGAGCTACAGGGACCATTTGGCCTATCCCCGGGAATTATGTCCTTGAAGCCATTCAGCCCGTGCAGGGCCCCCCTTGGCGCCCAAGTTTTCTCAGGGCAGGTCCAGCGTGCTGCCTGAGTCTCTCTTGGTTGGTCAGAAACTACAGGTGCATGTGCTGGGTTCAATTTTGATATCGGTTACCTAGAGCGAAGAGCATTACTTTCCCAGCGGGAGAGCTGAAATTGTGGCCTCAAAGTGTCCTGCGACACAGTGTGGTTGCTCGTGTTCTCTTCACAAGTAGAATGGCTATGTGAGGGAAAGGGAGCTCTCCTAGAGAAACACTCTGTTTTCTGTACCGTGCAGGAGGCCTCCCGGCGCCCTATATACATAAAGGGAACACTATGCTCTTCCACAAGGACCCAAGTAAGGTTCAGGTAGTCCATCGACGAACTGACGCGTGCAGAGGCTTTCCACGAAACCCTAGGCAAGTAGTGCATGAAGGTTCGTGTGCCTTTCCCTGGACCCCCGCTGCCTCAGCATGTCCCCTGGAAGAACACTGTGTACCGAGTTCTCTTCTAGGCCCCCTGAGCACCGCGCCGCGACCAAAGCCCTCCGGATCATCTCTTTGCATGCCGAGTGAGAGGCAACACACTCTTTCCTTTGTTGGATAGCTAGAGAGCCAAGACATTCAAAAGTGCTCCCCGAACAGAGGTGTAGAAGGTCTTAGGCGTAATGCCTAATGTCTCCCTCAGTGCTGCCGCTGAGGAGCAAGGAGGAAGCCGGTGCGTAGTGTTCTTTCTGGGTGTATTTAGCTACCGGCTCTTTCTGGCGAGCAGTAACTCGTCTTCAGATGCAGTCTGGAAAATGGACGGTTTCCCCCTGCACACTGCTAGGCTTTTGGCAGCGGCAGGGACACCTAACTCACTCGACCTTGCCCCTCTAATATTTCATGCCATTCGCACGGTGCGCCACAGCCCGGCTACAAAGTGATTCAGAGGAAGTGCCACAGTCCTCCTTGTGTCCCCTTCGGTGCGGGAGAACCTATACGTAGGTGGGCGGTGTTCAACTTTGAGACTGGGACCTTCAGAGCACTGTAGTACCTCCCAGCTGGCAAGAAGGATGATTCAACGTGAAAGCTGCCTGGAATACAGTGCTCTGTCAGCCCACGCTTGCATGCTGGCATGTCTTTGGAAGGAAAGTGGGCTTTTCTTGAGAGACATAGTGTGTTTCCACTGCCACTCCTGAGGCATCCCAGGGTCGCCTGTCCATAAAAGGAGAGCTACGCTGAGCGCCAAGCTGAAGGCAAGGTCCGGGAATTGCATCCACAGCGCCAGGCAGGCATGCAGCATTTCCCAGGAAGCCTCCCTCAAAGCAGTGGCTAAGCGCTAGTGTGCTTTTCAGGACTCCGGGGACTCCCGCGTCCTCACCACGTCTCATGGAAACACAGTGTGTACCGGATGCCACTTCTTAGGCGACCTACCAACATACAGGGACCTAGGCCCTTCGGATCATCTCTTGGAATGAAGAGTGAAAGGCGAAACACCGCTCTCTTGGTCGCCCAGTTGGATTGCCAGTCTGTCACAAGTCCTCCCGAGCACAGGTCTAGAAGGTCTTAGGTGTACTGCAAGTGGTCCCCGCTGCTGAACCAGAACTGCAATGGAAGAAACCCTCTGCTTGCTGTTCCTCCTGGGAACGCCAACCTGCCCTCGCTCGCCAAGCAGACAGTCGACTTTAGATGCAGCCTGACATACGGACTTGTTGCCCCTGCAACACTGCCTAAGCTTTTGTAAGAGAAAAGGACACTGTGGCCTAACCCAAGGAATTATGTCGGTCACGCCACTCAGCCCAAGCAGAACTCCCTTCGTGCCAAAGTTTTATCAGGGAAGGTCCAGGGTGCTGCGTGAGTCTCTTCTCGTGGCTCAGAAACTACCCGTACATGGGCTGTGCCAAGTCTGGCATAGGGACCTAAGGAGGGAAGCGTTATTTTCCCAACGGGAAAGCAGGCCACCTGCGGCCTCAAACTTAAGTGAAAACCAATGCGGTTGCCCGTCATCTCTTCACAGTGGCAATGCCGACTGAGGGAAAGGCAGCTTTCCTCGATTAACACAGTGTTTCCTATTCGTGGCAGGAGGCCTCCGGCAGCCCTCTTCACATAACGGGAAAACCAGACCTGCCCCCCCCCCCAAGGCTCAACGTAATGTCCGGGTTTCCATCCACGGGTGGCCGTGTACTAACGATTTCCATGACCCCGGTAGGGAAAGTAGGGCATTAAGGCCAGTGTGCCCTTGCTAGGACTCCCGCCGCCTCACCATGTCCCTTGCAAGAACGCTGTGTGCTCAGTGACTCTTCTTGGCCGACTGAGCACCGTGCCGCTACCTGGGTACTCCGGATCGGCTCTTTGAGTGCACTGTGAAAGGCAAGGCAGGGTTCTCTTCGTTGGATCGATAGACTGACAAATCTTTCCAATGTGCCCCGACCAGAGTTCTGGAAAGTCCTCGGTGTAGTGCCAGTGGCTCTCAGGGCTGACCCTGAGCTGCAGTGAAACAACTCTGTGCTTCGTGTTCCTTCTCGCTTTACACACCTGCCGTCTCTCTCTGCCAAGCCGAAACACGACTTTTAGATGCAGCCTGGAAAATCAACAGTTTCCTCCTGAGCCCTGCTAGTCTTTTGGCAGGTTCAAGGCCACCTAGGCCTCCCTAGCGCCTTAAATCGCTTAGGTCATTCGCACAGTGCAAGTCTCCCTGCCTAAATAAAACATTATTCTGAGAAGGTAGCACAGTGCTTCTTGTGCCTCTTTTGGTTCTTCAGAAACGACCCGTACGTGGGCTGGGTTCAACTTTGATACTGGGACCTTATGAGAAACGGAGGAATTCCCTAGTTGAACGAGGAATCCTCGTAGCCTCCAAGGTGCCTACACACAGCGTTCTGCGAGTCCTTCCTTGCGTGCTGGAATGGGTCTCAAAGGAAAGGGTGCTTTACAGGAAAGACAAAAGGTGTTTCCACTTCCTTGCCTGAGGCCTGCCAGAGCCCCCTTTACATAAAGGGCGAGCTACACGGATCACGAAGATCCAAACAAAGTCCAGGACGGCATCCGCAATGCTGGCAGGCATGCAGCATTTGCCCAGAAGCCTTAGCCATGGCAGTGGCTTAACGCTAGCGTGCCGTTCAGGACTCCTAGGACTCCTGGGTCCTCACCACCTGGGCGTGGAAAAACACTGTGTACCCAATGTCTCTTCCTGGGCGACCTACCCAAACACAGGTCCCTAAGGCCCTTCGGACCATTTCTCTGCATGAAGAAGGAAAGGCAACGCTCTGCCCTCTCTTCGCTGCCCATGGAGATTGCCAGGCTTTCAACAGGCCTCCCGAACACAGGCCTAGCAGGGTCTCAGGTGTAATGCAAAAGGTCCCCACTGCTGAACCACTGCTGCCATGAACGAACGCTGTGTTTATTGTTCATACTGGGAACACTTACCTGCCGTCGCTCTCTGCCAAGCAGAAGGCCGACTACAGAGGCAGCCCGACAAACGTACAATTTGCCCCGAACGCTACCTCGGGGTTTCTGAGCTACAGGGACCATTTGGCCTATCCCCGGGAATTATGTCCTTCAAGCCATTCAGCCCGTGCAGGGCCCCCCTTGGCGCCCAAGTTTTCTCAGGGCAGGTCCAGCGTGCTGCCTGAGTCTCTCTTGGTTGGTCAGAAACTACAGGTGCATGTGCTGGGTTCAATTTTGATATCGGTTACCTAGAGCGAAGAGCATTACTTTCCCAGCGGGAGAGCTGAAATTGTGGCCTCAAAGTGTCCTGCGACACAGTGTGGTTGCTCGTGTTCTCTTCACAAGTAGAATGGCTATGTGAGGGAAAGGGAGCTCTCCTAGAGAAACACTCTGTTTTCTGTACCGTGCAGGAGGCCTCCCGGCGCCCTATATACATAAAGGGAACACTATGCTCTTCCACAAGGACCCAAGTAAGGTTCAGGTAGTCCATCGACGAACTGACGCGTGCAGAGGCTTTCCACGAAACCCTAGGCAAGTAGTGCATGAAGGTTCGTGTGCCTTTCCCTGGACCCCCGCTGCCTCAGCATGTCCCCTGGAAGAACACTGTGTACCGAGTTCTCTTCTAGGCCCCCTGAGCACCGCGCCGCGACCAAAGCCCTCCGGATCATCTCTTTGCATGCCGAGTGAGAGGCAACACACTCTTTCCTTTGTTGGATAGCTAGAGAGCCAAGACATTCAAAAGTGCTCCCCGAACAGAGGTGTAGAAGGTCTTAGGCGTAATGCCTAATGTCTCCCTCAGTGCTGCCGCTGAGGAGCAAGGAGGAAGCCGGTGCGTAGTGTTCTTTCTGGGTGTATTTAGCTACCGGCTCTTTCTGGCGAGCAGTAACTCGTCTTCAGATGCAGTCTGGAAAATGGACGGTTTCCCCCTGCACACTGCTAGGCTTTTGGCAGCGGCAGGGACACCTAACTCACTCGACCTTGCCCCTCTAATATTTCATGCCATTCGCACGGTGCGCCACAGCCCGGCTACAAAGTGATTCAGAGGAAGTGCCACAGTCCTCCTTGTGTCCCCTTCGGTGCGGGAGAACCTATACGTAGGTGGGCGGTGTTCAACTTTGAGACTGGGACCTTCAGAGCACTGTAGTACCTCCCAGCTGGCAAGAAGGATGATTCAACGTGAAAGCTGCCTGGAATACAGTGCTCTGTCAGCCCACGCTTGCATGCTGGCATGTCTTTGGAAGGAAAGTGGGCTTTTCTTGAGAGACATAGTGTGTTTCCACTGCCACTCCTGAGGCATCCCAGGGTCGCCTGTCCATAAAAGGAGAGCTACGCTGAGCGCCAAGCTGAAGGCAAGGTCCGGGAATTGCATCCACAGCGCCAGGCAGGCATGCAGCATTTCCCAGGAAGCCTCCCTCAAAGCAGTGGCTAAGCGCTAGTGTGCTTTTCAGGACTCCGGGGACTCCCGCGTCCTCACCACGTCTCATGGAAACACAGTGTGTACCGGATGCCACTTCTTAGGCGACCTACCAACATACAGGGACCTAGGCCCTTCGGATCATCTCTTGGAATGAAGAGTGAAAGGCGAAACACCGCTCTCTTGGTCGCCCAGTTGGATTGCCAGTCTGTCACAAGTCCTCCCGAGCACAGGTCTAGAAGGTCTTAGGTGTACTGCAAGTGGTCCCCGCTGCTGAACCAGAACTGCAATGGAAGAAACCCTCTGCTTGCTGTTCCTCCTGGGAACGCCAACCTGCCCTCGCTCGCCAAGCAGACAGTCGACTTTAGATGCAGCCTGACATACGGACTTGTTGCCCCTGCAACACTGCCTAAGCTTTTGTAAGAGAAAAGGACACTGTGGCCTAACCCAAGGAATTATGTCGGTCACGCCACTCAGCCCAAGCAGAACTCCCTTCGTGCCAAAGTTTTATCAGGGAAGGTCCAGGGTGCTGCGTGAGTCTCTTCTCGTGGCTCAGAAACTACCCGTACATGGGCTGTGCCAAGTCTGGCATAGGGACCTAAGGAGGGAAGCGTTATTTTCCCAACGGGAAAGCAGGCCACCTGCGGCCTCAAACTTAAGTGAAAACCAATGCGGTTGCCCGTCATCTCTTCACAGTGGCAATGCCGACTGAGGGAAAGGCAGCTTTCCTCGATTAACACAGTGTTTCCTATTCGTGGCAGGAGGCCTCCGGCAGCCCTCTTCACATAACGGGAAAACCAGACCTGCCCCCCCCCCCAAGGCTCAACGTAATGTCCGGGTTTCCATCCACGGGTGGCCGTGTACTAACGATTTCCATGACCCCGGTAGGGAAAGTAGGGCATTAAGGCCAGTGTGCCCTTGCTAGGACTCCCGCCGCCTCACCATGTCCCTTGCAAGAACGCTGTGTGCTCAGTGACTCTTCTTGGCCGACTGAGCACCGTGCCGCTACCTGGGTACTCCGGATCGGCTCTTTGAGTGCACTGTGAAAGGCAAGGCAGGGTTCTCTTCGTTGGATCGATAGACTGACAAATCTTTCCAATGTGCCCCGACCAGAGTTCTGGAAAGTCCTCGGTGTAGTGCCAGTGGCTCTCAGGGCTGACCCTGAGCTGCAGTGAAACAACTCTGTGCTTCGTGTTCCTTCTCGCTTTACACACCTGCCGTCTCTCTCTGCCAAGCCGAAACACGACTTTTAGATGCAGCCTGGAAAATCAACAGTTTCCTCCTGAGCCCTGCTAGTCTTTTGGCAGGTTCAAGGCCACCTAGGCCTCCCTAGCGCCTTAAATCGCTTAGGTCATTCGCACAGTGCAAGTCTCCCTGCCTAAATAAAACATTATTCTGAGAAGGTAGCACAGTGCTTCTTGTGCCTCTTTTGGTTCTTCAGAAACGACCCGTACGTGGGCTGGGTTCAACTTTGATACTGGGACCTTATGAGAAACGGAGGAATTCCCTAGTTGAACGAGGAATCCTCGTAGCCTCCAAGGTGCCTACACACAGCGTTCTGCGAGTCCTTCCTTGCGTGCTGGAATGGGTCTCAAAGGAAAGGGTGCTTTACAGGAAAGACAAAAGGTGTTTCCACTTCCTTGCCTGAGGCCTGCCAGAGCCCCCTTTACATAAAGGGCGAGCTACACGGATCACGAAGATCCAAACAAAGTCCAGGACGGCATCCGCAATGCTGGCAGGCATGCAGCATTTGCCCAGAAGCCTTAGCCATGGCAGTGGCTTAACGCTAGCGTGCCGTTCAGGACTCCTAGGACTCCTGGGTCCTCACCACCTGGGCGTGGAAAAACACTGTGTACCCAATGTCTCTTCCTGGGCGACCTACCCAAACACAGGTCCCTAAGGCCCTTCGGACCATTTCTCTGTATGAAGAAGGAAAGGCAACGCTCTGCCCTCTCTTCGCTGCCCATGGAGATTGCCAGGCTTTCAACAGGCCTCCCGAACACAGGCCTAGCAGGGTCTCAGGTGTAATGCAAAAGGTCCCCACTGCTGAACCACTGCTGCCATGAACGAACGCTGTGTTTATTGTTCATACTGGGAACACTTACCTGCCGTCTCTCTCTGCCAAGCAGAAGGCCGACTACAGAGGCAGCCCGACAAACGTACAATTTGCCCCTGAACGCTACCTCGGGGTTTCTGAGCTACAGGGACCATTTGGCCTATCCCCGGGAATTATGTCCTTGAAGCCATTCAGCCCGTGCAGGGCCCCCCTTGGCGCTCAAGTTTTCTCAGGGCAGGTCCAGCGTGCTGCCTGAGTCTCTCTTGGTTGGTCAGAAACTACAGGTGCATGTGCTGGGTTCAATTTTGATATCGGTTACCTAGAGCGAAGAGCATTACTTTCCCAGCGGGAGAGCTGAAAGTGCGGCCTCAAAGTGTCCTGCGACACAGTGTGGTTGCTCGTGTTCTCTTCACAAGTAGAATGGCTATGTGAGGGAAAGGGAGCTCTCCTAGAGAAACACTCTGTTTTCTGTACCGTGCAGGAGGCCTCCCGGCGCCCTATATACATAAAGGGAACACTATGCTCTTCCACAAGGACCCAAGTAAGGTTCAGGTAGTGCATCGACGAACTGACGCGTGCAGAGGCTTTCCACGAAACCCTAGGCAAGTAGTGCATGAAGGTTCGTGTGCCTTTCCCTGGACCCCCGCTGCCTCAGCATGTCCCCTGGAAGAACACTGTGTACCGAGTTCTCTTCTAGGCCCCCTGAGCACCGCGCCGCGACCAAAGCCCTCCGGATCATCTCTTTGCATGCTGAGTGAGAGGCAACACACTCTTTTCTTTGTTGGATAGCTAGATAGCCAAGACATTCAAAAGTGCTCCCCGAACAGAGGTGTAGAAGGTCTTAGGCGTAATGCCTAATGTCTCCCTCAGTGCTGCCGCTGAGGAGCAAGGAGGAAGCCGGTGCGTAGTGTTCTTTCTGGGTGTATTTAGCTACCGGCTCTTTCTGGCGAGCAGTAACTCGTCTTCAGATGCAGTCTGGAAAATGGACGGTTTCCCCCTGCACACTGCTAGGCTTTTGGCAGCGGCAGGGACACCTAACTCACTCGACCTTGCCCCTCTAATATTTCATGCCATTCGCACGGTGCGCCACAGCCCGGCTACAGAGTGATTCAGAGGAGGTGCCACAGTCCTCCTTGTGTCCCCTTCGGTGCGGGAGAACCTATACGTAGGTGGGCGGTGTTCAACTTTGAGACTGGGACCTTCAGAGCACTGTAGTACCTCCCAGCTGGCAAGAAGGATGGTTCAACGTGAAAACTGCCTGGAATACAGTGCTCTGGCAGCCCACGCTTGCATGCTGGCATGTCTTTGGAAGGAAAGTGGGCTTTTCTTGAGAGACATAGTGTGTTTCCACTGCCACTCCTGAGGCATCCCAGGGTCGCCTGTCCATAAAAGGAGAGCTACGCTGAGCGCCAAGCTGAAGGCAAGGTCCGGGAATTGCATCCACAGCGCCAGGCAGGCATGCAGCATTTCCCAGGAAGCCTCCCTCAAAGCAGTGGCTAAGCGCTAGTGTGCTTTTCAGGACTCCGGGGACTCCCGCGTCCTCACCACGTCTCATGGAAACACAGTGTGTACCGGATGCCACTTCTTAGGCGACCTACCAACATACAGGGACCTAGGCCCTTCGGATCATCTCTTGGAATGAAGAGTGAAAGGCGAAACACCGCTCTCTTGGTCGCCCAGTTGGATTGCCAGTCTGTCACAAGTCCTCCCGAGCACAGGTCTAGCAGGTCTTAGGTGTACTGCAAGTGGTCCCCGCTGCTGAACCAGAACTGCAATGGAAGAAACCCTCTGCTTGCTGTTCCTCCTGGGAACGCCAACCTGCCCTCGCTCGCCAAGCAGACAGTCGACTTTAGATGCAGCCTGACATACGGATTGTTGCCCCTTCAACACTGCCTAAGCTTTTGTAAGAGAAAAGGACACTGTGGCCTAACCCAAGGAATTATGTCGGTCACGCCACTCAGCCCAAGCAGAACTCCCTTCGTGCCAAAGTTTTATCAGGGAAGGTCCAGGGTGCTGCGTGAGTCTCTTCTCGTGGCTCAGAAACTACCCGTACATGGGCTGTGCCAAGTCTGGCATAGGGACCTAAGGAGGGAAGCGTTATTTTCCCAACGGGAAAGCAGGCCACCTGCGGCCTCAAACTTAAGTGAAAACCAATGCGGTTGCCCGTCATCTCTTCACAGTGGCAATGCCGACTGAGGGAAAGGCAGCTTTCCTCGATTAACACAGTGTTTCCTATTCGTGGCAGGAGGCCTCCGGCAGCCCTCTTCACATAACGGGAAAACCAGACCTGTCCCCCCCCCCCCCAGGCTCAACGTAATGTCCGGGTTTCCATCCACGGGTGGCCGTGTACTAACGATTTCCATGACCCCGGTAGGGAAAGTAGGGCATTAAGGCCAGTGTGCCCTTGCTAGGACTCCCGCCGCCTCACCATGTCCCTTGGAAGAACGCTGTGTGCTCAGTGACTCTTCTTGGCCGACTGAGCACCGTGCAGCTACCTGGGTACTCCGGATCGCCTCTTTGAGTGCACTGTGAAAGGCAAGGCAGGGTTCTCTTCGTTGGATCGATAGACTGACAAATCTTTCCAATGTGCCCCGACCAGAGTTCTGGAAAGTCCTCGGTGTAGTGCCAGTGGCTCTCAGGGCTGACCCTGAGCTGCAGTGAAACAACTCTGTGCTTCGTGTTCCTTCTCGCTTTACACACCTGCCGTCTCTCTCTGCCAAGCCGAAACACGACTTTTAGATGCAGCCTGGAAAATCAACAGTTTCCTCCTGAGCCCTGCTAGTCTTTTGGCAGGTTCAAGGCCACCTAGGCCTCCCTAGCGCCTTAAATCGCTTAGGTCATTCGCACAGTGCAAGTCTCCCTGCCTAAATAAAACATTATTCTGAGAAGGTAGCACAGTGCTTCTTGTGCCTCTTTTGGTTCTTCAGAAACGACCCGTACGTGGGCTGGGTTCAACTTTGATACTGGGACCTTATGAGAAACGGAGGAATTCCCTAGTTGAACGAGGAATCCTCGTAGCCTCCAAGGTGCCTACACACAGCGTTCTGCGAGTCCTTCCTTGCGTGCTGGAATGGGTCTCAAAGGAAAGGGTGCTTTACAGGAAAGACAAAAGGTGTTTCCACTTCCTTGCCTGAGGCCTGCCAGAGCCCCCTTTACATAAAGGGCGAGCTACACGGATCACGAAGATCCAAACAAAGTCCAGGACGGCATCCGCAATGCTGGCAGGCATGCAGCATTTGCCCAAAAGCCTTAGCCATGGCAGTGGCTTAACGCTAGCGTGCAGTTCAGGACTCCTAGGACTCCTGGGTCCTCACCACCTGGGCGTGGAAAAACACTGTGTACCCAATGTCTCTTCCTGGGCGACCTACCCAAACACAGGTCCCTAAGGCCCTTCGGACCATTTCTCTGCATGAAGAAGGAAAGGCAACGCTCTGCCCTCTCTTCGCTGCCCATGGAGATTGCCAGGCTTTCAACAGGCCTCCCGAACACAGGCCTAGCAGGGTCTCAGGTGTAATGCAAAAGGTCCCCACTGCTGAACCACTGCTGCCATGAACGAACGCTGTGTTTATTGTTCATCCTGGGAACACTTACCTGCCGTCTCTCTCTGCCAAGCAGAAGGCCGACTACAGAGGCAGCCCGACAAACGTACAATTTGCCCCTGAACGCTACCTCGGGGTTTCTGAGCTACAGGGACCATTTGGCCTATCCCCGGGAATTATGTCCTTGAAGCCATTCAGCCCATGCAGGGCCCCCCTTGGCGCTCAAGTTTTCTCAGGGCAGGTCCAGCGTGCTGCCTGAGTCTCTCTTGGTTGGTCAGAAACTACAGGTGCATGTGCTGGGTTCAATTTTGATATCGGTTACCTAGAGCGAAGAGCATTACTTTCCCAGCGGGAGAGCTGAAAGTGCGGCCTCAAAGTGTCCTGCGACACAGTGTGGTTGCTCGTGTTCTCTTCACAAGTAGAATGGCTATGTGAGGGAAAGGGAGCTCTCCTAGAGAAACACTCTGTTTTCTGTACCGTGCAGGAGGCCTCCCGGCGCCCTATATACATAAAGGGAACACTATGCTCTTCCACAAGGACCCAAGTGAGGTTCAGGTAGTCCATCGACGAACTGACGCGTGCAGAGGCTTTCCACGAAACCCTAGGCAAGTAGTGCATGAAGGTTCGTGTGCCTTTCCCTGGACCCCCGCTGCCTCAGCATGTCCCCTGGAAGAACACTGTGTACCGAGTTCTCTTCTAGGCCCCCTGAGCACCGCGCCGCGACCAAAGCCCTCCGGATCATCTCTTTGCATGCCGAGTGAGAGGCAACACACTCTTTCCTTTGTTGGATAGCTAGATAGCCAAGACATTCAAAAGTGCTCCCCGAACAGAGGTGTAGAAGGTCTTAGGCGTAATGCCTAATGTCTCCCTCAGTGCTGCCGCTGAGGAGCAAGGAGGAAGCCGGTGCGTCGTGTTCTTTCTGGGTGTATTTAGCTACCGGCTCTTTCTGGCGAGCAGTAACTCGTCTTCAGATGCAGTCTGGAAAATGGACGGTTTCCCCCTGCACACTGCTAGGCTTTTGGCAGCGGCAGGGACACCTAACTCACTCGACCTTGCCCCTCTAATATTTCATGCCATTCGCACGGTGCGCCACAGCCCGGCTACAAAGTGATTCAGAGGAGGTGCCACAGTCCTCCTTGTGTCCCCTTCTGTGCGGGAGAACCTATACGTAGGTGGGCGGTGTTCAACTTTGAGACTGGGACCTTCAGAGCACTGTAGTACCTCCCAGCTGGCAAGAAGGATGGTTCAACGTGAAAGCTGCCTGGAATACAGTGCTCTGTCAGCCCACGCTTGCATGCTGGCATGTCTTTGGAAGGAAAGTGGGCTTTTCTTGAGAGACATAGTGTGTTTCCACTGCCACTCCTGAGGCATCCCAGGGTCGCCTGTCCATAAAAGGAGAGCTACGCTGAGCGCCAAGCTGAAGGCAAGGTCCGGGAATTGCATCCACAGTGCCAGGCAGGCATGCAGCATTTCCCAGGAAGCCTCCCTCAAAGCAGTGGCTAAGCGCTAGTGTGCTTTTCAGGACTCCGGGGACTCCCGCGTCCTCACCACGTCTCATGGAAACACAGTGTGTACCGGATGCCACTTCTTAGGCGACCTACCAACATACAGGGACCTAGGCCCTTCGGATCATCTCTTGGAATGAAGAGTGAAAGGCGAAACACCGCTCTCTTGGTCGCCCAGTTGGATTGCCAGTCTGTCACAAGTCCTCCCGAGCACAGGTCTAGCAGGTCTTAGGTGTACTGCAAGTGGTCCCCGCTGCTGAACCAGAACTGCAATGGAAGAAACCCTCTGCTTGCTGTTCCTCCTGGGAACGCCAACCTGCCCTCGCTCGCCAAGCAGACAGTCGACTTTACATGCAGCCTGACATACGGATTGTTGCCCCTGCAACACTGCCTAAGCTTTTGTAAGAGAAAAGGACACTGTGGCCTAACCCAAGGAATTATGTCGGTCACGCCACTCAGCCCAAGCAGAACTCCCTTCGTGCCAAAGTTTTATCAGGGAAGGTCCAGGGTGCTGCGTGAGTCTCTTCTCGTGGCTCAGAAACTACCCGTACATGGGCTGTGCCAAGTCTGGCATAGGGACCTAAGGAGGGAAGCGTTATTTTCCCAACGGGAAAGCAGGCCACCTGCGGCCTCAAACTTAAGTGAAAACCAATGCGGTTGCCCGTCATCTCTTCACAGTGGCAATGCCGACTGAGGGAAAGGCAGCTTTCCTCGATTAACACAGTGTTTCCTATTCGTGGCAGGAGGCCTCCGGCAGCCCTCTTCACATAACGGGAAAACCAGACCTGTCCCCCCCCCCCCAAGGCTCAACGTAATGTCCGGGTTTCCATCCACGGGTGGCCGTGTACTAACGATTTCCATGACCCAGGTAGGGAAAGTAGGGCATTAAGGCCAGTGTGCCCTTCCCAGGACTCCCGCCGCCTCACCATGTCCCTTGCAAGAACGCTGTGTGCTCAGTGACTCTTCTTGGCCGACTGAGCACCGTGCCGCTACCTGGGTACTCCGGATCGGCTCTTTGAGTGCACTGTGAAAGGCAAGGCAGGGTTCTCTTCGTTGGATCGACTGACAAATCTTTCCAATGTGCCCCGACCAGAGTTCTGGAAAGTCCTCGGTGTAGTGCCAGTGGCTCTCAGGGCTGACCCTGAGCTGCAGTGAAACAACTCTGTGCTTCGTGTTCCTTCTCGCTTTACACACCTGCCGTCTCTCTCTGCCAAGCCGAAACACGACTTTTAGATGCAGCCTGGAAAATCAACAGTTTCCTCCTGAGCCCTGCTAGTCTTTTGGCAGGTTCAAGGCCACCTAGGCCTCCCTAGCGCCTTAAATCGCTTAGGTCATTCGCACAGTGCAAGTCTCCCTGCCTAAATAAAACATTATTCTGAGAAGGTAGCACAGTGCTTCTTGTGCCTCTTTTGGTTCTTCAGAAACGACCCGTACGTGGGCTGGGTTCAACTTTGATACTGGGACCTTATGAGAAACGGAGGAATTCCCTAGTTGAACGAGGAATCCTCGTAGCCTCCAAGGTGCCTACACACAGCGTTCTGCGAGTCCTTCCTTGCGTGCTGGAATGGGTCTCAAAGGAAAGGGTGCTTTACAGGAAAGACAAAAGGTGTTTCCACTTCCTTGCCTGAGGCCTGCCAGAGCCCCCTTTACATAAAGGGCGAGCTACACGGATCACGAAGATCCAAACAAAGTCCAGGACGGCATCCGCAATGCTGGCAGGCATGCAACATTTGCCCAGAAGCCTTAGCCATGGCAGTGGCTTAACGCTAGCGTGCCGTTCAGGACTCCTAGGACTCCTGGGTCCTCACCACCTGGGCGTGGAAAAACACTGTGTACCCAATGTCTCTTCCTGGGCGACCTACCCAAACACAGGTCCCTAAGGCCCTTCGGACCATTTCTCTGCATGAAGAAGGAAAGGCAACGCTCTGCCCTCTCTTCGCTGCCCATGGAGATTGCCAGGCTTTCAACAGGCCTCCCGAACACAGGCCTAGCAGGGTCTCAGGTGTAATGCAAAAGGTCCCCACTGCTGAACCACTGCTGCCATGAACGAACGCTGTGTTTATTGTTCATACTGGGAACACTTACCTGCCGTCGCTCTCTGCCAAGCAGAAGGCCGACTACAGAGGCAGCCCGACAAACGTACAATTTGCCGCGAACGCTACCTCGGGGTTTCTGAGCTACAGGGACCATTTGGCCTATCCCCGGGAATTATGTCCTTGAAGCCATTCAGCCCGTGCAGGGCCCCCCTTGGCGCCCAAGTTTTCTCAGGGCAGGTCCAGCGTGCTGCCTGAGTCTCTCTTGGTTGGTCAGAAACTACAGGTGCATGTGCTGGGTTCAATTTTGATATCGGTTACCTAGAGCGAAGAGCATTACTTTCCCAGCGGGAGAGCTGAAATTGTGGCCTCAAAGTGTCCTGCGACACAGTGTGGTTGCTCGTGTTCTCTTCACAAGTAGAATGGCTATGTGAGGGAAAGGGAGCTCTCCTAGAGAAACACTCTGTTTTCTGTACCGTGCAGGAGGCCTCCCGGCGCCCTATATACATAAAGGGAACACTATGCTCTTCCACAAGGACCCAAGTAAGGTTCAGGTAGTCCATCGACGAACTGACGCGTGCAGAGGCTTTCCACGAAACCCTAGGCAAGTAGTGCATGAAGGTTCGTGTGCCTTTCCCTGGACCCCCGCTGCCTCAGCATGTCCCCTGGAAGAACACTGTGTACCGAGTTCTCTTCTAGGCCCCCTGAGCACCGCGCCGCGACCAAAGCCCTCCGGATCATCTCTTTGCATGCCGAGTGAGAGGCAACACACTCTTTCCTTTGTTGGATAGCTAGAGAGCCAAGACATTCAAAAGTGCTCCCCGAACAGAGGTGTAGAAGGTCTTAGGCGTAATGCCTAATGTCTCCCTCAGTGCTGCCGCTGAGGAGCAAGGAGGAAGCCGGTGCGTAGTGTTCTTTCTGGGTGTATTTAGCTACCGGCTCTTTCTGGCGAGCAGTAACTCGTCTTCAGATGCAGTCTGGAAAATGGACGGTTTCCCCCTGCACACTGCTAGGCTTTTGGCAGCGGCAGGGACACCTAACTCACTCGACCTTGCCCCTCTAATATTTCATGCCATTCGCACGGTGCGCCACAGCCCGGCTACAAAGTGATTCAGAGGAAGTGCCACAGTCCTCCTTGTGTCCCCTTCGGTGCGGGAGAACCTATACGTAGGTGGGCGGTGTTCAACTTTGAGACTGGGACCTTCAGAGCACTGTAGTACCTCCCAGCTGGCAAGAAGGATGATTCAACGTGAAAGCTGCCTGGAATACAGTGCTCTGTCAGCCCACGCTTGCATGCTGGCATGTCTTTGGAAGGAAAGTGGGCTTTTCTTGAGAGACATAGTGTGTTTCCACTGCCACTCCTGAGGCATCCCAGGGTCGCCTGTCCATAAAAGGAGAGCTACGCTGAGCGCCAAGCTGAAGGCAAGGTCCGGGAATTGCATCCACAGCGCCAGGCAGGCATGCAGCATTTCCCAGGAAGCCTCCCTCAAAGCAGTGGCTAAGCGCTAGTGTGCTTTTCAGGACTCCGGGGACTCCCGCGTCCTCACCACGTCTCATGGAAACACAGTGTGTACCGGATGCCACTTCTTAGGCGACCTACCAACATACAGGGACCTAGGCCCTTCGGATCATCTCTTGGAATGAAGAGTGAAAGGCGAAACACCGCTCTCTTGGTCGCCCAGTTGGATTGCCAGTCTGTCACAAGTCCTCCCGAGCACAGGTCTAGAAGGTCTTAGGTGTACTGCAAGTGGTCCCCGCTGCTGAACCAGAACTGCAATGGAAGAAACCCTCTGCTTGCTGTTCCTCCTGGGAACGCCAACCTGCCCTCGCTCGCCAAGCAGACAGTCGACTTTAGATGCAGCCTGACATACGGACTTGTTGCTCCTGCAACACTGCCTAAGCTTTTGTAAGAGAAAAGGACACTGTGGCCTAACCCAAGGAATTATGTCGGTCACGCCACTCAGCCCAAGCAGAACTCCCTTCGTGCCAAAGTTTTATCAGGGAAGGTCCAGGGTGCTGCGTGAGTCTCTTCTCGTGGCTCAGAAACTACCCGTACATGGGCTGTGCCAAGTCTGGCATAGGGACCTAAGGAGGGAAGCGTTATTTTCCCAACGGGAAAGCAGGCCACCTGCGGCCTCAAACTTAAGTGAAAACCAATGCGGTTGCCCGTCATCTCTTCACAGTGGCAATGCCGACTGAGGGAAAGGCAGCTTTCCTCGATTAACACAGTGTTTCCTATTCGTGGCAGGAGGCCTCCGGCAGCCCTCTTCACATAACGGGAAAACCAGACCTGTCCCCCCCCCCCAAGGCTCAACGTAATGTCCGGGTTTCCATCCACGGGTGGCCGTGTACTAACGATTTCCATGACCCCGGTAGGGAAAGTAGGGCATTAAGGCCAGTGTGCCCTTGCTAGGACTCCCGCCGCCTCACCATGTCCCTTGGAAGAACGCTGTGTGCTCAGTGACTCTTCTTGGCCGACTGAGCACCGTGCAGCTACCTGGGTACTCCGGATCGCCTCTTTGAGTGCACTGTGAAAGGCAAGGCAGGGTTCTCTTCGTTGGATCGATAGACTGACAAATCTTTCCAATGTGCCCCGACCAGAGTTCTGGAAAGTCCTCGGTGTAGTGCCAGTGGCTCTCAGGGCTGACCCTGAGCTGCAGTGAAACAACTCTGTGCTTCGTGTTCCTTCTCGCTTTACACACCTGCCGTCTCTCTCTGCCAAGCCGAAACACGACTTTTAGATGCAGCCTGGAAAATCAACAGTTTCCTCCTGAGCCCTGCTAGTCTTTTGGCAGGTTCAAGGCCACCTAGGCCTCCCTAGCGCCTTAAATCGCTTAGGTCATTCGCACAGTGCAAGTCTCCCTGCCTAAATAAAACATTATTCTGAGAAGGTAGCACAGTGCTTCTTGTGCCTCTTTTGGTTCTTCAGAAACGACCCGTACGTGGGCTGGGTTCAACTTTGATACTGGGACCTTATGAGAAACGGAGCAATTCCCTAGTTGAACGAGGAATCCTCGTAGCTCCAAGGTGCCTACACACAGCGTTCTGCGAGTCCTTCCTTGCGTGCTGGAATGGGTCTCAAAGGAAAGGGTGCTTTACAGGAAAGACAAAAGGTGTTTCCACTTCCTTGCCTGAGGCATGCCAGAGCCCCCTTTACATAAAGGGTGAGCTACACGGATCATAAAGATCTAAACAAAGTCCAGGACGGCATCCGCAATGCTGGCAGGCATGCAGCATTTGCCCAGAAGCCTTATCCATGGCAGTGGATTAACGCTAGCGTGCCGTTCAGGACTCCTAGGACTCCTGGGTCCTCACCACCTGGGCGTGGAAAAACACTGTGTACCCAATGTCTCTTCCTGGGCGACCTACCCAAACACAGGTCCCTAAGGCCCTTCGGACCATTTCTCTGTATGAAGAAGGAAAGGCAACGCTCTGCCCTCTCTTCGCTGCCCATGGAGATTGCCAGGCTTTCAACAGGCCTCCCGAACACAGGCCTAGCAGGGTCTCAGGTGTAATGCAAAAGGTCCCCACTGCTGAACCACTGCTGCCATGAACGAACGCTGTGTTTATTGTTCATACTGGGAACACTTACCTGCCGTCTCTCTCTGCCAAGCAGAAGGCCGACTACAGAGGCAGCCCGACAAACGTACAATTTGCCCCTGAACGCTACCTCGGGGTTTCTGAGCTACAGGGACCATTTGGCCTATCCCCGGGAATTATGTCCTTGAAGCCATTCAGCCCGTGCAGGGCCCCCCTTGGCGCTCAAGTTTTCTCAGGGCAGGTCCAGCGTGCTGCCTGAGTCTCTCTTGGTTGGTCAGAAACTACAGGTGCATGTGCTGGGTTCAATTTTGATATCGGTTACCTAGAGCGAAGAGCATTACTTTCCCAGCGGGAGAGCTGAAAGTGCGGCCTCAAAGTGTCCTGCGACACAGTGTGGTTGCTCGTGTTCTCTTCACAAGTAGAATGGCTATGTGAGGGAAAGGGAGCTCTCCTAGAGAAACACTCTGTTTTCTGTACCGTGCAGGAGGCCTCCCGGCGCCCTATATACATAAAGGGAACACTATGCTCTTCCACAAGGACCCAAGTAAGGTTCAGGTAGTGCATCGACGAACTGACGCGTGCAGAGGCTTTCCACGAAACCCTAGGCAAGTAGTGCATGAAGGTTCGTGTGCCTTTCCCTGGACCCCCGCTGCCTCAGCATGTCCCCTGGAAGAACACTGTGTACCGAGTTCTCTTCTAGGCCCCCTGAGCACCGCGCCGCGACCAAAGCCCTCCGGATCATCTCTTTGCATGCTGAGTGAGAGGCAACACACTCTTTTCTTTGTTGGATAGCTAGATAGCCAAGACATTCAAAAGTGCTCCCCGAACAGAGGTGTAGAAGGTCTTAGGCGTAATGCCTAATGTCTCCCTCAGTGCTGCCGCTGAGGAGCAAGGAGGAAGCCGGTGCGTAGTGTTCTTTCTGGGTGTATTTAGCTACCGGCTCTTTCTGGCGAGCAGTAACTCGTCTTCAGATGCAGTCTGGAAAATGGACGGTTTCCCCCTGCACACTGCTAGGCTTTTGGCAGCGGCAGGGACACCTAACTCACTCGACCTTGCCCCTCTAATATTTCATGCCATTCGCACGGTGCGCCACAGCCCGGCTACAGAGTGATTCAGAGGAGGTGCCACAGTCCTCCTTGTGTCCCCTTCGGTGCGGGAGAACCTATACGTAGGTGGGCGGTGTTCAACTTTGAGACTGGGACCTTCAGAGCACTGTAGTACCTCCCAGCTGGCAAGAAGGATGGTTCAACGTGAAAACTGCCTGGAATACAGTGCTCTGGCAGCCCACGCTTGCATGCTGGCATGTCTTTGGAAGGAAAGTGGGCTTTTCTTGAGAGACATAGTGTGTTTCCACTGCCACTCCTGAGGCATCCCAGGGTCGCCTGTCCATAAAAGGAGAGCTACGCTGAGCGCCAAGCTGAAGGCAAGGTCCGGGAATTGCATCCACAGCGCCAGGCAGGCATGCAGCATTTCCCAGGAAGCCTCCCTCAAAGCAGTGGCTAAGCGCTAGTGTGCTTTTCAGGACTCGGGGGACTCCCGCGTCCTCACCACGTCTCATGGAAACACAGTGTGTACCGGATGCCACTTCTTAGGCGACCTACCAACATACAGGGACCTAGGCCCTTCGGATCATCTCTTGGAATGAAGAGTGAAAGGCGAAACACCGCTCTCTTGGTCGCCCAGTTGGATTGCCAGTCTGTCACAAGTCCTCCCGAGCACAGGTCTAGCAGGTCTTAGGTGTACTGCAAGTGGTCCCCGCTGCTGAACCAGAACTGCAATGGAAGAAACCCTCTGCTTGCTGTTCCTCCTGGGAACGCCAACCTGCCCTCGCTCGCCAAGCAGACAGTCGACTTTAGATGCAGCCTGACATACGGATTGTTGCCCCTTCAACACTGCCTAAGCTTTTGTAAGAGAAAAGGACACTGTGGCCTAACCCAAGGAATTATGTCGGTCACGCCACTCAGCCCAAGCAGAACTCCCTTCGTGCCAAAGTTTTATCAGGGAAGGTCCAGGGTGCTGCGTGAGTCTCTTCTCGTGGCTCAGAAACTACCCGTACATGGGCTGTGCCAAGTCTGGCATAGGGACCTAAGGAGGGAAGCGTTATTTTCCCAACGGGAAAGCAGGCCACCTGCGGCCTCAAACTTAAGTGAAAACCAATGCGGTTGCCCGTCATCTCTTCACAGTGGCAATGCCGACTGAGGGAAAGGCAGCTTTCCTCGATTAACACAGTGTTTCCTATTCGTGGCAGGAGGCCTCCGGCAGCCCTCTTCACATAACGGGAAAACCAGACCTGTCCCCCCCCCCCCCAGGCTCAACGTAATGTCCGGGTTTCCATCCACGGGTGGCCGTGTACTAACGATTTCCATGACCCCGGTAGGGAAAGTAGGGCATTAAGGCCAGTGTGCCCTTGCTAGGACTCCCGCCGCCTCACCATGTCCCTTGGAAGAACGCTGTGTGCTCAGTGACTCTTCTTGGCCGACTGAGCACCGTGCAGCTACCTGGGTACTCCGGATCGCCTCTTTGAGTGCACTGTGAAAGGCAAGGCAGGGTTCTCTTCGTTGGATCGATAGACTGACAAATCTTTCCAATGTGCCCCGACCAGAGTTCTGGAAAGTCCTCGGTGTAGTGCCAGTGGCTCTCAGGGCTGACCCTGAGCTGCAGTGAAACAACTCTGTGCTTCGTGTTCCTTCTCGCTTTACACACCTGCCGTCTCTCTCTGCCAAGCCGAAACACGACTTTTAGATGCAGCCTGGAAAATCAACAGTTTCCTCCTGAGCCCTGCTAGTCTTTTGGCAGGTTCAAGGCCACCTAGGCCTCCCTAGCGCCTTAAATCGCTTAGGTCATTCGCACAGTGCAAGTCTCCCTGCCTAAATAAAACATTATTCTGAGAAGGTAGCACAGTGCTTCTTGTGCCTCTTTTGGTTCTTCAGAAACGACCCGTACGTGGGCTGGGTTCAACTTTGATACTGGGACCTTATGAGAAACGGAGGAATTCCCTAGTTGAACGAGGAATCCTCGTAGCCTCCAAGGTGCCTACACACAGCGTTCTGCGAGTCCTTCCTTGCGTGCTGGAATGGGTCTCAAAGGAAAGGGTGCTTTACAGGAAAGACAAAAGGTGTTTCCACTTCCTTGCCTGAGGCCTGCCAGAGCCCCCTTTACATAAAGGGCGAGCTACACGGATCACGAAGATCCAAACAATGTCCAGGACGGCATCCGCAATGCTGGCAGGCATGCAGCATTTGCCCAAAAGCCTTAGCCATGGCAGTGGCTTAACGCTAGCGTGCAGTTCAGGACTCCTAGGACTCCTGGGTCCTCACCACCTGGGCGTGGAAAAACACTGTGTACCCAATGTCTCTTCCTGGGCGACCTACCCAAACACAGGTCCCTAAGGCCCTTCGGACCATTTCTCTGCATGAAGAAGGAAAGGCAACGCTCTGCCCTCTCTTCGCTGCCCATGGAGATTGCCAGGCTTTCAACAGGCCTCCCGAACACAGGCCTAGCAGGGTCTCAGGTGTAATGCAAAAGGTCCCCACTGCTGAACCACTGCTGCCATGAACGAACGCTGTGTTTATTGTTCATACTGGGAACACTTACCTGCCGTCTCTCTCTGCCAAGCAGAAGGCCGACTACAGAGGCAGCCCGACAAACGTACAATTTGCCCCTGAACGCTACCTCGGGGTTTCTGAGCTACAGGGACCATTTGGCCTATCCCCGGGAATTATGTCCTTGAAGCCATTCAGCCCGTGCAGGGCCCCCCTTGGCGCCCAAGTTTTCTCAGGGCAGGTCCAGCGTGCTGCCTGAGTCTCTCTTGGTTGGTCAGAAACTACAGGTGCATGTGCTGGGTTCAATTTTGATATCGGTTACCTAGAGCGAAGAGCATTACTTTCCCAGCGGGAGAGCTGAAATTGTGGCCTCAAAGTGTCCTGCGACACAGTGTGGTTGCTCGTGTTCTCTTCACAAGTAGAATGGCTATGTGAGGGAAAGGGAGCTCTCCTAGAGAAACACTCTGTTTTCTGTACCGTGCAGGAGGCCTCCCGGCGCCCTATATACATAAAGGGAACACTATGCTCTTCCACAAGGACCCAAGTAAGGTTCAGGTAGTCCATCGACGAACTGACGCGTGCAGAGGCTTTCCACGAAACCCTAGGCAAGTAGTGCATGAAGGTTCGTGTGCCTTTCCCTGGACCCCCGCTGCCTCAGCATGTCCCCTGGAAGAACACTGTGTACCGAGTTCTCTTCTAGGCCCCCTGAGCACCGTGCCGCGACCAAAGCCCTCCGGATCATCTCTTTGCATGCCGAGTGAGAGGCAACACACTCTTTCCTTTGTTGGATAGCTAGATAGCCAAGACATTCAAAAGTGCTCCCCGAACAGAGGTGTAGAAGGTCTTAGGCGTAATGCCTAATGTCTCCCTCAGTGCTGCCGCTGAGGAGCAAGGAGGAAGCCGGTGCGTAGTGTTCTTTCTGGGTGTATTTAGCTACCGGCTCTTTCTGGCGAGCAGTAACTCGTCTTCAGATGCAGTCTGGAAAATGGACGGTTTCCCCCTGCACACTGCTAGGCTTTTCGCAGCGGCAGGGACACCTAACTCACTCGACCTTGCCCCTCTAATATTTCATGCCATTCGCACGGTGCGCCACAGCCCGGCTACAAAGTGATTCAGAGGAGGTGCCATAGTCCTCCTTGTGTCCCCTTCGGTGCGGGAGAACCTATACGTAGGTGGGCGGTGTTCAACTTTGAGACTGGGACCTTCAGAGCACTGTAGTACCTCCCAGCTGGCAAGAAGGATGGTTCAACGTGAAAGCTGCCTGGAATACAGTGCTCTGGCAGCCCACGCTTGCATGCTGGCATGTCTTTGGAAGGAAAGTGGGCTTTTCTTGAGAGACATAGTGTGTTTCCACTGCCACTCCTGAGGCATCCCAGGGTCGCCTGTCCATAAAAGGAGAGCTACGCTGAGCGCCAAGCTGAAGGCAAGGTCCGGGAATTGCATCCACAGCGCCAGGCAGGCATGCAGCATTTCCCAGGAAGCCTCCCTCAAAGCAGTGGCTAAGCGCTAGTGTGCTTTTCAGGACTCCGGGGACTCCCGCGTCCTCACCACGTCTCATGGAAACACAGTGTGTACCGGATGCCACTTCTTAGGCGACCTACCAACATACAGGGACCTAGGCCCTTCGGATCATCTCTTGGAATGAAGAGTGAAAGGCGAAACCCCGCTCTCTTGGTCGCCCAGTTGGATTGCCAGTCTGTCACAAGTCCTCCCGAGTACAGGTCTAGCAGGTCTTAGGTGTACTGCAAGTGGTCCCCGCTGCTGAACCAGAACTGCAATGGAAGAAACCCTCTGCTTGCTGTTCCTCCTGGGAACGCCAACCTGCCCTCGCTCGCCAAGCAGACAGTCGACTTTACATGCAGCCTGACATACGGATTGTTGCCCCTGCAACACTGCCTAAGCTTTTGTAAGAGAAAAGGACACTGTGGCCTAACCCAAGGAATTATGTCGGTCACGCCACTCAGCCCAAGCAGAACTCCCTTCGTGCCAAAGTTTTATCAGGGAAGGTCCAGGGTGCTGCGTGAGTCTCTTCTCGTGGCTCAGAAACTACCCGTACATGGGCTGTGCCAAGTCTGGCATAGGGACCTAAGGAGGGAAGCGTTATTTTCCCAACGGGAAAGCAGGCCACCTGCGGCCTCAAACTTAAGTGAAAACCAATGCGGTTGCCCGTCATCTCTTCACAGTGGCAATGCCGACTGAGGGAAAGGCAGCTTTCCTCGATTAACACAGTGTTTCCTATTCGTGGCAGGAGGCCTCCGGCAGCCCTCTTCACATAACGGGAAAACCAGACCTGTCCCCCCCCCCCCAAGGCTCAACGTAATGTCCGGGTTTCCATCCACGGGTGGCCGTGTACTAACGATTTCCATGACCCCGGTAGGGAAAGTAGGGCATTAAGGCCAGTGTGCCCTTCCCAGGACTCCCGCCGCCTCACCATGTCCCTTGCAAGAACGCTGTGTGCTCAGTGACTCTTCTTGGCCGACTGAGCACCGTGCCGCTACCTGGGTACTCCGGATCGGCTCTTTGAGTGCACTGTGAAAGGCAAGGCAGGGTTCTCTTCGTTGGATCGATAGACTGACAAATCTTTCCAATGTGCCCCGACCAGAGTTCTGGAAAGTCCTCGGTGTAGTGCCAGTGGCTCTCAGGGCTGACCCTGAGCTGCAGTGAAACAACTCTGTGCTTCGTGTTCCTTCTCGCTTTACACACCTGCCGTCTCTCTCTGCCAAGCCGAAACACGACTTTTAGATGCAGCCTGGAAAATCAACAGTTTCCTCCTGAGCCCTGCTAGTCTTTTGGCAGGTTCAAGGCCACCTAGGCCTCCCTAGCGCCTTAAATCGCTTAGGTCATTCGCACAGTGCAAGTCTCCCTGCCTAAATAAAACATTTTTCTGAGAAGGTAGCACAGTGCTTCTTGTGCCTCTTTTGGTTCTTCAGAAACGACCCGTACGTGGGCTGGGTTCAACTTTGATACTGGGACCTTATGAGAAACGGAGGAATTCCCTAGTTGAACGAGGAATCCTCGTAGCCTCCAAGGTGCCTACACACAGCGTTCTGCGAGTCCTTCCTTGCGTGCTGGAATGGGTCTCAAAGGAAAGGGTGCTTTACAGGAAAGACAAAAGGTGTTTCCACTTCCTTGCCTGAGGCCTGCCAGAGCCCCCTTTACATAAAGGGCGAGCTACACGGATCACGAAGATCCAAACAAAGTCCAGGACGGCATCCGCAATGCTGGCAGGCATGCAACATTTGCCCAGAAGCCTTAGCCATGGCAGTGGCTTAACGCTAGCGTGCCGTTCAGGACTCCTAGGACTCCTGGGTCCTCACCACCTGGGCGTGGAAAAACACTGTGTACCCAATGTCTCTTCCTGGGCGACCTACCCAAACACAGGTCCCTAAGGCCCTTCGGACCATTTCTCTGCATGAAGAAGGAAAGGCAACGCTCTGCCCTCTCTTCGCTGCCCATGGAGATTGCCAGGCTTTCAACAGGCCTCCCGAACACAGGCCTAGCAGGGTCTCAGGTGTAATGCAAAAGGTCCCCACTGCTGAACCACTGCTGCCATGAACGAACGCTGTGTTTATTGTTCATACTGGGAACACTTACCTGCCGTCGCTCTCTGCCAAGCAGAAGGCCGACTACAGAGGCAGCCCGACAAACGTACAATTTGCCGCGAACGCTACCTCGGGGTTTCTGAGCTACAGGGACCATTTGGCCTATCCCCGGGAATTATGTCCTTCAAGCCATTCAGCCCGTGCAGGGCCCCCCTTGGCGCCCAAGTTTTCTCAGGGCAGGTCCAGCGTGCTGCCTGAGTCTCTCTTGGTTGGTCAGAAACTACAGGTGCATGTGCTGGGTTCAATTTTGATATCGGTTACCTAGAGCGAAGAGCATTACTTTCCCAGCGGGAGAGCTGAAATTGTGGCCTCAAAGTGTCCTGCGACACAGTGTGGTTGCTCGTGTTCTCTTCACAAGTAGAATGGCTATGTGAGGGAAAGGGAGCTCTCCTAGAGAAACACTCTGTTTTCTGTACCGTGCAGGAGGCCTCCCGGCGCCCTATATACATAAAGGGAACACTATGCTCTTCCACAAGGACCCAAGTAAGGTTCAGGTAGTCCATCGACGAACTGACGCGTGCAGAGGCTTTCTACGAAACCCTAGGCAAGTAGTGCATGAAGGTTCGTGTGCCTTTCCCTGGACCCCCGCTGCCTCAGCATGTCCCCTGGAAGAACACTGTGTACCGAGTTCTCTTCTAGGCCCCCTGAGCACCGTGCCGCGACCAAAGCCCTCCGGATCATCTCTTTGCATGCCGAGTGAGAGGCAACACACTCTTTCCTTTGTTGGATAGCTAGATAGCCAAGACATTCAAAAGTGCTCCCCGAACAGAGGTGTAGAAGGTCTTAGGCGTAATGCCTAATGTCTCCCTCAGTGCTGCCGCTGAGGAGCAAGGAGGAAGCCGGTGCGTAGTGTTCTTTCTGGGTGTATTTAGCTACCGTCTCTTTCTGGCGAGCAGTAACTCGTCTTCAGATGCAGTCTGGAAAATGGACGGTTTCCCCCTGCACACTGCTAGGCTTTTGGCAGCGGCAGGGACACCTAACTCACTCGACCTTGCCCCTCTAATATTTCATGCCATTCGCACGGTGCGCCACAGCCCGGCTACAAAGTGATTCAGAGGAGGTGCCATAGTCCTCCTTGTGTCCCCTTCGGTGCGGGAGAACCTATACGTAGGTGGGCGGTGTTCAACTTTGAGACTGGGACCTTCAGAGCACTGTAGTACCTCCCAGCTGGCAAGAAGGATGGTTCAACGTGAAAGCTGCCTGGAATACAGTGCTCTGGCAGCCCACGCTTGCATGCTGGCATGTCTTTGGAAGGAAAGTGGGCTTTTCTTGAGAGACATAGTGTGTTTCCACTGCCACTCCTGAGGCATCCCAGGGTCGCCTGTCCATAAAAGGAGAGCTACGCTGAGCGCCAAGCTGAAGGCAAGGTCCGGGAATTGCATCCACAGCGCCAGGCAGGCATGCAGCATTTCCCAGGAAGCCTCCCTCAAAGCAGTGGCTAAGCGCTAGTGTGCTTTTCAGGACTCCGGGGACTCCCGCGTCCTCACCACGTCTCATGGAAACACAGTGTGTACCGGATGCCACTTCTTAGGCGACCTACCAACATACAGGGACCTAGGCCCTTCGGATCATCTCTTGGAATGAAGAGTGAAAGGCGAAACACCGCTCTCTTGGTCGCCCAGTTGGATTGCCAGTCTGTCACAAGTCCTCCCGAGCACAGGTCTAGAAGGTCTTAGGTGTACTGCAAGTGGTCCCCGCTGCTGAACCAGAACTGCAATGGAAGAAACCCTCTGCTTGCTGTTCCTCCTGGGAACGCCAACCTGCCCTCGCTCGCCAAGCAGACAGTCGACTTTAGATGCAGCCTGACATACGGATTGTTGCCCCTGCAACACTGCCTAAGCTTTTGTAAGAGAAAAGGACACTGTGGCCTAACCCAAGGAATTATGTCGGTCACGCCACTCAGCCCAAGCAGAACTCCCTTCGTGCCAAAGTTTGATCAGGGAAGGTCCAGGGTGCTGCGTGAGTCTCTTCTCGTGGCTCAGAAACTACCCGTACATGGGCTGTGCCAAGTCTGGCATAGGGACCTAAGGAGGGAAGCGTTATTTTCCCAACGGGAAAGCAGGCCACCTGCGGCCTCAAACTTAAGTGAAAACCAATGCGGTTGCCCGTCATCTCTTCACAGTGGCAATGCCGACTGAGGGAAAGGCAGCTTTCCTCGATTAACACAGTGTTTCCTATTCGTGGCAGGAGGCCTCCGGCAGCCCTCTTCACATAACGGGAAAACCAGACCTGTCCCCCCCCCCCCCCCCAGGCTCAACGTAATGTCCGGGTTTCCATCCACGGGTGGCCGTGTACTAACGATTTCCATGACCCAGGTAGGGAAAGTAGGGCATTAAGGCCAGTGTGCCCTTGCTAGGACTCCCGCCGCCTCACCATGTCCCTTGGAAGAACGCTGTGTGCTCAGTGACTCTTCTTGGCCGACTGAGCACCGTGCAGCTACCTGGGTACTCCGGATCGCCTCTTTGAGTGCACTGTGAAAGGCAAGGCAGGGTTCTCTTCGTTGGATCGATAGACTGACAAATCTTTCCAATGTGCCCCGACCAGAGTTCTGGAAAGTCCTCGGTGTAGTGCCAGTGGCTCTCAGGGCTGACCCTGAGCTGCAGTGAAACAACTCTGTGCTTCGTGTTCCTTCTCGCTTTACACACCTGCCGTCTCTCTCTGCCAAGCCGAAACACGACTTTTAGATGCAGCCTGGAAAATCAACAGTTTCCTCCTGAGCCCTGCTAGTCTTTTGGCAGGTTCAAGGCCACCTAGGCCTCCCTAGCGCCTTAAATCGCTTAGGTCATTCGCACAGTGCAAGTCTCCCTGCCTAAATAAAACATTATTCTGAGAAGGTAGCACAGTGCTTCTTGTGCCTCTTTTGGTTCTTCAGAAACGACCCGTACGTGGGCTGGGTTCAACTTTGATACTGGGACCTTATGAGAAACGGAGGAATTCCCTAGTTGAACGAGGAATCCTCGTAGCCTCCAAGGTGCCTACACACAGCGTTCTGCGAGTCCTTCCTTGCGTGCTGGAATGGGTCTCAAAGGAAAGGGTGCTTTACAGGAAAGACAAAAGGTGTTTCCACTTCCTTGCCTGAGGCCTGCCAGAGCCCCCTTTACATAAAGGGCGAGCTACACGGATCACGAAGATCCAAACAATGTCCAGGACGGCATCCGCAATGCTGGCAGGCATGCAGCATTTGCCCAAAAGCCTTAGCCATGGCAGTGGCTTAACGCTAGCGTGCAGTTCAGGACTCCTAGGACTCCTGGGTCCTCACCACCTGGGCGTGGAAAAACACTGTGTACCCAATGTCTCTTCCTGGGCGACCTACCCAAACACAGGTCCCTAAGGCCCTTCGGACCATTTCTCTGCATGAAGAAGGAAAGGCAACGCTCTGCCCTCTCTTCGCTGCCCATGGAGATTGCCAGGCTTTCAACAGGCCTCCCGAACACAGGCCTAGCAGGGTCTCAGGTGTAATGCAAAAGGTCCCCACTGCTGAACCACTGCTGCCATGAACGAACGCTGTGTTTATTGTTCATCCTGGGAACACTTACCTGCCGTCTCTCTCTGCCAAGCAGAAGGCCGACTACAGAGGCAGCCCGACAAACGTACAATTTGCCCCTGAACGCTACCTCGGGGTTTCTGAGCTACAGGGACCATTTGGCCTATCCCCGGGAATTATGTCCTTGAAGCCATTCAGCCCATGCAGGGCCCCCCTTGGCGCTCAAGTTTTCTCAGGGCAGGTCCAGCGTGCTGCCTGAGTCTCTCTTGGTTGGTCAGAAACTACAGGTGCATGTGCTGGGTTCAATTTTGATATCGGTTACCTAGAGCGAAGAGCATTACTTTCCCAGCGGGAGAGCTGAAAGTGCGGCCTCAAAGTGTCCTGCGACACAGTGTGGTTGCTCGTGTTCTCTTCACAAGTAGAATGGCTATGTGAGGGAAAGGGAGCTCTCCTAGAGAAACACTCTGTTTTCTGTACCGTGCAGGAGGCCTCCCGGCGCCCTATATACATAAAGGGAACACTATGCTCTTCCACAAGGACCCAAGTGAGGTTCAGGTAGTCCATCGACGAACTGACGCGTGCAGAGGCTTTCCACGAAACCCTAGGCAAGTAGTGCATGAAGGTTCGTGTGCCTTTCCCTGGACCCCCGCTGCCTCAGCATGTCCCCTGGAAGAACACTGTGTACCGAGTTCTCTTCTAGGCCCCCTGAGCACCGCGCCGCGACCAAAGCCCTCCGGATCATCTCTTTGCATGCCGAGTGAGAGGCAACACACTCTTTCCTTTGTTGGATAGCTAGATAGCCAAGACATTCAAAAGTGCTCCCCGAACAGAGGTGTAGAAGGTCTTAGGCGTAATGCCTAATGTCTCCCTCAGTGCTGCCGCTGAGGAGCAAGGAGGAAGCCGGTGCGTCGTGTTCTTTCTGGGTGTATTTAGCTACCGGCTCTTTCTGGCGAGCAGTAACTCGTCTTCAGATGCAGTCTGGAAAATGGACGGTTTCCCCCTGCACACTGCTAGGCTTTTGGCAGCGGCAGGGACACCTAACTCACTCGACCTTGCCCCTCTAATATTTCATGCCATTCGCACGGTGCGCCACAGCCCGGCTACAAAGTGATTCAGAGGAGGTGCCACAGTCCTCCTTGTGTCCCCTTCTGTGCGGGAGAACCTATACGTAGGTGGGCGGTGTTCAACTTTGAGACTGGGACCTTCAGAGCACTGTAGTACCTCCCAGCTGGCAAGAAGGATGGTTCAACGTGAAAGCTGCCTGGAATACAGTGCTCTGTCAGCCCACGCTTGCATGCTGGCATGTCTTTGGAAGGAAAGTGGGCTTTTCTTGAGAGACATAGTGTGTTTCCACTGCCACTCCTGAGGCATCCCAGGGTCGCCTGTCCATAAAAGGAGAGCTACGCTGAGCGCCAAGCTGAAGGCAAGGTCCGGGAATTGCATCCACAGTGCCAGGCAGGCATGCAGCATTTCCCAGGAAGCCTCCCTCAAAGCAGTGGCTAAGCGCTAGTGTGCTTTTCAGGACTCCGGGGACTCCCGCGTCCTCACCACGTCTCATGGAAACACAGTGTGTACCGGATGCCACTTCTTAGGCGACCTACCAACATACAGGGACCTAGGCCCTTCGGATCATCTCTTGGAATGAAGAGTGAAAGGCGAAACACCGCTCTCTTGGTCGCCCAGTTGGATTGCCAGTCTGTCACAAGTCCTCCCGAGCACAGGTCTAGCAGGTCTTAGGTGTACTGCAAGTGGTCCCCGCTGCTGAACCAGAACTGCAATGGAAGAAACCCTCTGCTTGCTGTTCCTCCTGGGAACGCCAACCTGCCCTCGCTCGCCAAGCAGACAGTCGACTTTACATGCAGCCTGACATACGGATTGTTGCCCCTGCAACACTGCCTAAGCTTTTGTAAGAGAAAAGGACACTGTGGCCTAACCCAAGGAATTATGTCGGTCACGCCACTCAGCCCAAGCAGAACTCCCTTCGTGCCAAAGTTTGATCAGGGAAGGTCCAGGGTGCTGCGTGAGTCTCTTCTCGTGGCTCAGAAACTACCCGTACATGGGCTGTGCCAAGTCTGGCATAGGGACCTAAGGAGGGAAGCGTTATTTTCCCAACGGGAAAGCAGGCCACCTGCGGCCTCAAACTTAAGTGAAAACCAATGCGGTTGCCCGTCATCTCTTCACAGTGGCAATGCCGACTGAGGGAAAGGCAGCTTTCCTCGATTAACACAGTGTTTCCTATTCGTGGCAGGAGGCCTCCGGCAGCCCTCTTCACATAACGGGAAAATCAGACCTGTCCCCCCCCCCCCAAAGGCTCAACGTAATGTCCGGGTTTCCATCCACGGGTGGCCGTGTACTAACGATTTCCATGACCCCGGTAGGGAAAGTAGGGCATTAAGGCCAGTGTGCCCTTCCCAGGACTCCCGCCGCCTCACCATGTCCCTTGCAAGAACGCTGTGTGCTCAGTGACTCTTCTTGGCCGACTGAGCACCGTGCCGCTACCTGGGTACTCCGGATCGGCTCTTTGAGTGCACTGTGAACGGCAAGGCAGGGTTCTCTTCGTTGGATCGACTGACAAATCTTTCCAATGTGCCCCGACCAGAGTTCTGGAAAGTCCTCGGTGTAGTGCCAGTGGCTCTCAGGGCTGACCCTGAGCTGCAGTGAAACAACTCTGTGCTTCGTGTTCCTTCTCGCTTTACACACCTGCCGTCTCTCTCTGCCAAGCCGAAACACGACTTTTAGATGCAGCCTGGAAAATCAACAGTTTCCTCCTGAGCCCTGCTAGTCTTTTGGCAGGTTCAAGGCCACCTAGGCCTCCCTAGCGCCTTAAATCGCTTAGGTCATTCGCACAGTGCAAGTCTCCCTGCCTAAATAAAACATTATTCCGAGAAGGTAGCACAGTGCTTCTTGTGCCTCTTTTGGTTCTTCAGAAACGACCCGTACGTGGGCTGGGTTCAACTTTGATACTGGGACCTTATGAGAAACGGAGGAATTCCCTAGTTGAACGAGGAATCCTCGTAGCCTCCAAGGTGCCTACACACAGCGTTCTGCGAGTCCTTCCTTGCGTGCTGGAATGGGTCTCAAAGGAAAGGGTGCTTTACAGGAAAGACAAAAGGTGTTTCCACTTCCTTGCCTGAGGCCTGCCAGAGCCCCCTTTACATAAAGGGCGAGCTACACGGATCACGAAGATCCAAACAAAGTCCAGGACGGCATCCGCAATGCTGGCAGGCATGCAACATTTGCCCAGAAGCCTTAGCCATGGCAGTGGCTTAACGCTAGCGTGCCGTTCAGGACTCCTAGGACTCCTGGGTCCTCACCACCTGGGCGTGGAAAAACACTGTGTACCCAATGTCTCTTCCTGGGCGACCTACCCAAACACAGGTCCCTAAGGCCCTTCGGACCATTTCTCTGCATGAAGAAGGAAAGGCAACGCTCTGCCCTCTCTTCGCTGCCCATGGAGATTGCCAGGCTTTCAACAGGCCTCCCGAACACAGGCCTAGCAGGGTCTCAGGTGTAATGCAAAAGGTCCCCACTGCTGAACCACTGCTGCCATGAACGAACGCTGTGTTTATTGTTCATACTGGGAACACTTACCTGCCGTCGCTCTCTGCCAAGCAGAAGGCCGACTACAGAGGCAGCCCGACAAACGTACAATTTGCCGCGAACGCTACCTCGGGGTTTCTGAGCTACAGGGACCATTTGGCCTATCCCCGGGAATTATGTCCTTCAAGCCATTCAGCCCGTGCAGGGCCCCCCTTGGCGCCCAAGTTTTGTCAGGGCAGGTCCAGCGTGCTGCCTGAGTCTCTCTTGGTTGGTCAGAAACTACAGGTGCATGTGCTGGGTTCAATTTTGATATCGGTTACCTAGAGCGAAGAGCATTACTTTCCCAGCGGGAGAGCTGAAATTGTGGCCTCAAAGTGTCCTGCGACACAGTGTGGTTGCTCGTGTTCTCTTCACAAGTAGAATGGCTATGTGAGGGAAAGGGAGCTCTCCTAGAGAAACACTCTGTTTTCTGTACCGTGCAGGAGGCCTCCCGGCGCCCTATATACATAAAGGGAACACTATGCTCTTCCACAAGGACCCAAGTAAGGTTCAGGTAGTCCATCGACGAACTGACGCGTGCAGAGGCTTTCCACGAAACCCTAGGCAAGTAGTGCATGAAGGTTCGTGTGCCTTTCCCTGGACCCCCGCTGCCTCAGCATGTCCCCTGGAAGAACACTGTGTACCGAGTTCTCTTCTAGGCCCCCTGAGCACCGTGCCGCGACCAAAGCCCTCCGGATCATCTCTTTGCATGCCGAGTGAGAGGCAACACACTCTTTCCTTTGTTGGATAGCTAGATAGCCAAGACATTCAAAAGTGCTCCCCGAACAGAGGTGTAGAAGGTCTTAGGCGTAATGCCTAATGTCTCCCTCAGTGCTGCCGCTGAGGAGCAAGGAGGAAGCCGGTGCGTAGTGTTCTTTCTGGGTGTATTTAGCTACCGGCTCTTTCTGGCGAGCAGTAACTCGTCTTCAGATGCAGTCTGGAAAATGGACGGTTTCCCCCTGCACACTGCTAGGCTTTTCGCAGCGGCAGGGACACCTAACTCACTCGACCTTGCCCCTCTAATATTTCATGCCATTCGCACGGTGCGCCACAGCCCGGCTACAAAGTGATTCAGAGGAGGTGCCACAGTCCTCCTTGTGTCCCCTTCGGTGCGGGAGAACCTATACGTAGGTGGGCGGTGTTCAACTTTGAGACTGGGACCTTCAGAGCACTGTAGTACCTCCCAGCTGGCAAGAAGGATGGTTCAACGTGAAAGCTGCCTGGAATACAGTGCTCTGGCAGCCCACGCTTGCATGCTGGCATGTCTTTGGAAGGAAAGTGGGCTTTTCTTGAGAGACATAGTGTGTTTCCACTGCCACTCCTGAGGCATCCCAGGGTCGCCTGTCCATAAAAGGAGAGCTACGCTGAGCGCCAAGCTGAAGGCAAGGTCCGGGAATTGCATCCACAGCGCCAGGCAGGCATGCAGCATTTCCCAGGAAGCCTCCCTCAAAGCAGTGGCTAAGCGCTAGTGTGCTTTTCAGGACTCCGGGGACTCCCGCGTCCTCACCACGTCTCATGGAAACACAGTGTGTACCGGATGCCACTTCTTAGGCGACCTACCAACATACAGGGACCTAGGCCCTTCGGATCATCTCTTGGAATGAAGAGTGAAAGGCGAAACACCGCTCTCTTGGTCGCCCAGTTGGATTGCCAGTCTGTCACAAGTCCTCCCGAGCACAGGTCTAGAAGGTCTTAGGTGTACTGCAAGTGGTCCCCGCTGCTGAACCAGAACTGCAATGGAAGAAACCCTCTGCTTGCTCTTCCTCCTGGGAACGCCAACCTGCCCTCGCTCGCCAAGCAGACAGTCGACTTTAGATGCAGCCTGACATACGGATTGTTGCCCCTGCAACACTGCCTAAGCTTTTGTAAGAGAAAAGGACACTGTGGCCTAACCCAAGGAATTATGTCGGTCACGCCACTCAGCCCAAGCAGAACTCCCTTCGTGCCAAAGTTTGATCAGGGAAGGTCCAGGGTGCTGCGTGAGTCTCTTCTCGTGGCTCAGAAACTACCCGTACATGGGCTGTGCCAAGTCTGGCATAGGGACCTAAGGAGGGAAGCGTTATTTTCCCAACGGGAAAGCAGGCCACCTGCGGCCTCAAACTTAAGTGAAAACCAATGCGGTTGCCCGTCATCTCTTCACAGTGGCAATGCCGACTGAGGGAAAGGCAGCTTTCCTCGATTAACACAGTGTTTCCTATTCGTGGCAGGAGGCCTCCGGCAGCCCTCTTCACATAACGGGAAAACCAGACCTGTCCCCCACCCCCCCCAGGCTCAACGTAATGTCCGGGTTTCCATCCACGGGTGGCCGTGTACTAACGATTTCCATGACCCCGGTAGGGAAAGTAGGGCATTAAGGCCAGTGTGCCCTTGCTAGGACTCCCGCCGCCTCACCATGTCCCTTGGAAGAACGCTGTGTGCTCAGTGACTCTTCTTGGCCGACTGAGCACCGTGCAGCTACCTGGGTACTCCGGATCGCCTCTTTGAGTGCACTGTGAAAGGCAAGGCAGAGTTCTCTTCGTTGGATCGATAGACTGACAAATCTTTCCAATGTGCCCCGACCAGAGTTCTGGAAAGTCCTCGGTGTAGTGCCAGTGGCTCTCAGGGCTGACCCTGAGCTGCAGTGAAACAACTCTGTGCTTCGTGTTCCTTCTCGCTTTACACACCTGCCGTCTCTCTCTGCCAAGCCGAAACACGACTTTTAGATGCAGCCTGGAAAATCAACAGTTTCCTCCTGAGCCCTGCTAGTCTTTTGGCAGGTTCAAGGCCACCTAGGCCTCCCTAGCGCCTTAAATCGCTTAGGTCATTCGCACAGTGCAAGTCTCCCTGCCTAAATAAAACATTATTCTGAGAAGGTAGCACAGTGCTTCTTGTGCCTCTTTTGGTTCTTCAGAAACGACCCGTACGTGGGCTGGGTTCAACTTTGATACTGGGACCTTATGAGAAACGGAGGAATTCCCTAGTTGAACGAGGAATCCTCGTAGCCTCCAAGGTGCCTACACAAAGCGTTCTGCGAGTCCTTCCTTGCGTGCTGGAATGGGTCTCAAAGGAAAGGGTGCTTTACAGGAAAGACAAAAGGTGTTTCCACTTCCTTGCCTGAGGCCTGCCAGAGCCCCCTTTACATAAAGGGCGAGCTACACGGATCACGAAGATCCAAACAATGTCCAGGACGGCATCCGCAATGCTGGCAGGCATGCAGCATTTGCCCAGAAGCCTTAGCCATGGCAGTGGCTAAAGGCTAGCGTGCAGTTCAGGACTCCTAGGACTCCTGGGTCCTCACCACCTGGGCGTGGAAAAACACTGTGTACCCAATGTCTCTTCCTGGGCGACCTACCCAAACACAGGTCCCTAAGGCCCTTCGGACCATTTCTCTGCATGAAGAAGGAAAGGCAACGCTCTGCCCTCTCTTCGCTGCCCATGGAGATTGCCAGGCTTTCAACAGGCCTCCCGAACACAGGCCTAGCAGGGTCTCAGGTGTAATGCAAAAGGTCCCCACTGCTGAACCACTGCTGCCATGAACGAACGCTGTGTTTATTGTTCATACTGGGAACACTTACCTGCCGTCTCTCTCTGCCAAGCAGAAGGCCGACTACAGAGGCAGCCCGACAAACGTACAATTTGCCCCTGAACGCTACCTCGGGGTTTCTGAGCACAGGGACCATTTGGCCTATCCCCGGGAATTATGTCCTTGAAGCCATTCAGCCCGTGCAGGGCCCCCCTTGGCGCTCAAGTTTTCTCAGGGCAGGTCCAGCGTGCTGCCTGAGTCTCTCTTGGTTGGTCAGAAACTACAGGTGCATGTGCTGCGTTCAATTTTGATATCGGTTACCTAGAGCGAAGAGCATTACTTTCCCAGCGGGAGAGCTGAAATTGTGGCCTCAAAGTGTCCTGCGACACAGTGTGGTTGCTCGTGTTCTCTTCACAAGTAGAATGGCTATGTGAGGGAAAGGGAGCTCTCCTAGAGAAACACTCTGTTTTCTGTACCGTGCAGGAGGCCTCCCGGCGCCCTATATACATAAAGGGAACACTATGCTCTTCCACAAGGACCCAAGTAAGGTTCAGGTAGTCCATCGACGAACTGACGCGTGCAGAGGCTTTCCACGAAACCCTAGGCAAGTAGTGCATGAAGGTTCATGTGCCTTTCCCTGGACCCCCGCTGCCTCAGCATGTCCCCTGGAAGAACACTGTGTACCGAGTTCTCTTCTAGGCCCCCTGAGCACCGTGCCGCGACCAAAGCCCTCCGGATCATCTCTTTGCATGCCGAGTGAGAGGCAACACACTCTTTCCTTTGTTGGATAGCTAGATAGCCAAGACATTCAAAAGTGCTCCCCGAACAGAGGTGTAGAAGGTCTTAGGCGTAATGCCTAATGTCTCCCTCAGTGCTGCCGCTGAGGAGCAAGGAGGAAGCCGGTGCGTAGTGTTCTTTCTGGGTGTATTTAGCTACCGGCTCTTTCTGGCGAGCAGTAACTCGTCTTCAGATGCAGTCTGGAAAATGGACGGTTTCCCCCTGCACACTGCTAGGCTTTTCGCAGCGGCAGGGACACCTAACTCACTCGACCTTGCCCCTCTAATATTTCATGCCATTCGCACGGTGCGCCACAGCCCGGCTACAAAGTGATTCAGAGGAGGTGCCATAGTCCTCCTTGTGTCCCCTTCGGTGCGGGAGAACCTATACGTAGGTGGGCGGTGTTCAACTTTGAGACTGGGACCTTCAGAGCACTGTAGTACCTCCCAGCTGGCAAGAAGGATGGTTCAACGTGAAAGCTGCCTGGAATACAGTGCTCTGGCAGCCCACGCTTGCATGCTGGCATGTCTTTGGAAGGAAAGTGGGCTTTTCTTGAGAGACATAGTGTGTTTCCACTGCCACTCCTGAGGCATCCCAGGGTCGCCTGTCCATAAAAGGAGAGCTACGCTGAGCGCCAAGCTGAAGGCAAGGTCCGGGAATTGCATCCACAGCGCCAGGCAGGCATGCAGCATTTCCCAGGAAGCCTCCCTCAAAGCAGTGGCTAAGCGCTAGTGTGCTTTTCAGGACTCCGGGGACTCCCGCGTCCTCACCACGTCTCATGGAAACACAGTGTGTACCGGATGCCACTTCTTAGGCGACCTACCAACATACAGGGACCTAGGCCCTTCGGATCATCTCTTGGAATGAAGAGTGAAAGGCGAAACACCGCTCTCTTGGTCGCCCAGTTGGATTGCCAGTCTGTCACAAGTCCTCCCGAGCACAGGTCTAGCAGGTCTTAGGTGTACTGCAAGTGGTCCCCGCTGCTGAACCAGAACTGCAATGGAAGAAACCCTCTGCTTGCTGTTCCTCCTGGGAACGCCAACCTGCCCTCGCTCGCCAAGCAGACAGTCGACTTTAGATGCAGCCTGACATACGGATTGTTGCCCCTGCAACACTGCCTAAGCTTTTGTAAGAGAAAAGGACACTGTGGCCTAACCCAAGGAATTATGTCGGTCACGCCACTCAGCCCAAGCAGAACTCCCTTCGTGCCAAAGTTTTATCAGGGAAGGTCCAGGGTGCTGCGTGAGTCTCTTCTCGTGGCTCAGAAACTACCCGTACATGGGCTGTGCCAAGTCTGGCATAGGGACCTAAGGAGGGAAGCGTTATTTTCCCAACGGGAAAGCAGGCCACCTGCGGCCTCAAACTTAAGTGAAAACCAATGCGGTTGCCCGTCATCTCTTCACAGTGGCAATGCCGACTGAGGGAAAGGCAGCTTTCCTCGATTAACACAGTGTTTCCTATTCGTGGCAGGAGGCCTCCGGCAGCCCTCTTCACATAACGGGAAAACCAGACCTGTCCCCCCCCCCCCAAGGCTCAACGTAATGTCCGGGTTTCCATCCACGGGTGGCCGTGTACTAACGATTTCCATGACCCCGGTAGGGAAAGTAGGGCATTAAGGCCAGTGTGCCCTTCCCAGGACTCCCGCCGCCTCACCATGTCCCTTGCAAGAACGCTGTGTGCTCAGTGACTCTTCTTGGCCGACTGAGCACCGTGCCGCTACCTGGGTACTCCGGATCGGCTCTTTGAGTGCACTGTGAACGGCAAGGCAGGGTTCTCTTCGTTGGATCGACTGACAAATCTTTCCAATGTGCCCCGACCAGAGTTCTGGAAAGTCCTCGGTGTAGTGCCAGTGGCTCTCAGGGCTGACCCTGAGCTGCAGTGAAACAACTCTGTGCTTCGTGTTCCTTCTCGCTTTACACACCTGCCGTCTCTCTCTGCCAAGCCGAAACACGACTTTTAGATGCAGCCTGGAAAATCAACAGTTTCCTCCTGAGCCCTGCTAGTCTTTTGGCAGGTTCAAGGCCACCTAGGCCTCCCTAGCGCCTTAAATCGCTTAGGTCATTCGCACAGTGCAAGTCTCCCTGCCTAAATAAAACATTATTCTGAGAAGGTAGCACAGTGCTTCTTGTGCCTCTTTTGGTTCTTCAGAAACGACCCGTACGTGGGCTGGGTTCAACTTTGATACTGGGACCTTATGAGAAACGGAGGAATTCCCTAGTTGAACGAGGAATCCTCGTAGCCTCCAAGGTGCCTACACACAGCGTTCTGCGAGTCCTTCCTTGCGTGCTGGAATGGGTCTCAAAGGAAAGGGTGCTTTACAGGAAAGACAAAAGGTGTTTCCACTTCCTTGCCTGAGGCCTGCCAGAGCCCCCTTTACATAAAGGGCGAGCTACACGGATCACGAAGATCCAAACAAAGTCCAGGACGGCATCCGCAATGCTGGCAGGCATGCAACATTTGCCCAGAAGCCTTAGCCATGGCAGTGGCTTAACGCTAGCGTGCCGTTCAGGACTCCTAGGACTCCTGGGTCCTCACCACCTGGGCGTGGAAAAACACTGTGTACCCAATGTCTCTTCCTGGGCGACCTACCCAAACACAGGTCCCTAAGGCCCTTCGGACCATTTCTCTGCATGAAGAAGGAAAGGCAACGCTCTGCCCTCTCTTCGCTGCCCATGGAGATTGCCAGGCTTTCAACAGGCCTCCCGAACACAGGCCTAGCAGGGTCTCAGGTGTAATGCAAAAGGTCCCCACTGCTGAACCACTGCTGCCATGAACGAACGCTGTGTTTATTGTTCATACTGGGAACACTTACCTGCCGTCGCTCTCTGCCAAGCAGAAGGCCGACTACAGAGGCAGCCCGACAAACGTACAATTTGCCGCGAACGCTACCTCGGGGTTTCTGAGCTACAGGGACCATTTGGCCTATCCCCGGGAATTATGTCCTTCAAGCCATTCAGCCCGTGCAGGGCCCCCCTTGGCGCCCAAGTTTTCTCAGGGCAGGTCCAGCGTGCTGCCTGAGTCTCTCTTGGTTGGTCAGAAACTACAGGTGCATGTGCTGGGTTCAATTTTGATATCGGTTACCTAGAGCGAAGAGCATTACTTTCCCAGCGGGAGAGCTGAAATTGTGGCCTCAAAGTGTCCTGCGACACAGTGTGGTTGCTCGTGTTCTCTTCACAAGTAGAATGGCTATGTGAGGGAAAGGGAGCTCTCCTAGAGAAACACTCTGTTTTCTGTACCGTGCAGGAGGCCTCCCGGCGCCCTATATACATAAAGGGAACACTATGCTCTTCCACAAGGACCCAAGTAAGGTTCAGGTAGTCCATCGACGAACTGACGCGTGCAGAGGCTTTCCACGAAACCCTAGGCAAGTAGTGCATGAAGGTTCGTGTGCCTTTCCCTGGACCCCCGCTGCCTCAGCATGTCCCCTGGAAGAACACTGTGTACCGAGTTCTCTTCTAGGCCCCCTGAGCACCGTGCCGCGACCAAAGCCCTCCGGATCATCTCTTTGCATGCCGAGTGAGAGGCAACACACTCTTTCCTTTGTTGGATAGCTAGATAGCCAAGACATTCAAAAGTGCTCCCCGAACAGAGGTGTAGAAGGTCTTAGGCGTAATGCCTAATGTCTCCCTCAGTGCTGCCGCTGAGGAGCAAGGAGGAAGCCGGTGCGTAGTGTTCTTTCTGGGTATATTTAGCTACCGGCTCTTTCTGGCGAGCAGTAACTCGTCTTCAGATGCAGTCTGGAAAATGGACGGTTTCCCCCTGCACACTGCTAGGCTTTTCGCAGCGGCAGGGACACCTAACTCACTCGACCTTGCCCCTCTAATATTTCATGCCATTCGCACGGTGCGCCACAGCCCGGCTACAAAGTGATTCAGAGGAGGTGCCATAGTCCTCCTTGTGTCCCCTTCGGTGCGGGAGAACCTATACGTAGGTGGGCGGTGTTCAACTTTGAGACTGGGACCTTCAGAGCACTGTAGTACCTCCCAGCTGGCAAGAAGGATGGTTCAACGTGAAAGCTGCCTGGAATACAGTGCTCTGGCAGCCCACGCTTGCATGCTGGCATGTCTTTGGAAGGAAAGTGGGCTTTTCTTGAGAGACATAGTGTGTTTCCACTGCCACTCCTGAGGCATCCCAGGGTCGCCTGTCCATAAAAGGAGAGCTACGCTGAGCGCCAAGCTGAAGGCAAGGTCCGGGAATTGCATCCACAGCGCCAGGCAGGCATGCAGCATTTCCCAGGAAGCCTCCCTCAAAGCAGTGGCTAAGCGCTAGTGTGCTTTTCAGGACTCCGGGGACTCCCGCGTCCTCACCACGTCTCATGGAAACACAGTGTGTACCGGATGCCACTTCTTAGGCGACCTACCAACATACAGGGACCTAGGCCCTTCGGATCATCTCTTGGAATGAAGAGTGAAAGGCGAAACACCGCTCTCTTGGTCGCCCAGTTGGATTGCCAGTCTGTCACAAGTCCTCCCGAGCACAGGTCTAGAAGGTCTTAGGTGTACTGCAAGTGGTCCCCGCTGCTGAACCAGAACTGCAATGGAAGAAACCCTCTGCTTGCTGTTCCTCCTGGGAACGCCAACCTGCCCTCGCTCGCCAAGCAGACAGTCGACTTTAGATGCAGCCTGACATACGGATTGTTGCCCCTGCAACACTGCCTAAGCTTTTGTAAGAGAAAAGGACACTGTGGCCTAACCCAAGGAATTATGTCGGTCACGCCACTCAGCCCAAGCAGAACTCCCTTCGTGCCAAAGTTTGATCAGGGAAGGTCCAGGGTGCTGCGTGAGTCTCTTCTCGTGGCTCAGAAACTACCCGTACATGGGCTGTGCCAAGTCTGGCATAGGGACCTAAGGAGGGAAGCGTTATTTTCCCAACGGGAAAGCAGGCCACCTGCGGCCTCAAACTTAAGTGAAAACCAATGCGGTTGCCCGTCATCTCTTCACAGTGGCAATGCCGACTGAGGGAAAGGCAGCTTTCCTCGATTAACACAGTGTTTCCTATTCGTGGCAGGAGGCCTCCGGCAGCCCTCTTCACATAACGGGAAAACCAGACCTGTCCCCCCCCCCCCAAGGCTCAACGTAATGTCCGGGTTTCCATCCACGGGTGGCCGTGTACTAACGATTTCCATGACCCCGGTAGGGAAAGTAGGGCATTAAGGCCAGTGTGCCCTTCCCAGGACTCCCGCCGCCTCACCATGTCCCTTGCAAGAACGCTGTGTGCTCAGTGACTCTTCTTGGCCGACTGAGCACCGTGCCGCTACCTGGGTACTCCGGATCGGCTCTTTGAGTGCACTGTGAAAGGCAAGGCAGGGTTCTCTTCGTTGGATCGACTGACAAATCTTTCCAATGTGCCCCGACCAGAGTTCTGGAAAGTCCTCGGTGTAGTGCCAGTGGCTCTCAGGGCTGACCCTGAGCTGCAGTGAAACAACTCTGTGCTTCGTGTTCCTTCTCGCTTTACACACCTGCCGTCTCTCTCTGCCAAGCCGAAACACGACTTTTAGATGCAGCCTGGAAAATCAACAGTTTCCTCCTGAGCCCTGCTAGTCTTTTGGCAGGTTCAAGGCCACCTAGGCCTCCCTAGCGCCTTAAATCGCTTAGGTCATTCGCACAGTGCAAGTCTCCCTGCCTAAATAAAACATTATTCTGAGAAGGTAGCACAGTGCTTCTTGTGCCTCTTTTGGTTCTTCAGAAACGACCCGTACGTGGGCTGGGTTCAACTTTGATACTGGGACCTTATGAGAAACGGAGGAATTCCCTAGTTGAACGAGGAATCCTCGTAGCCTCCAAGGTGCCTACACACAGCGTTCTGCGAGTCCTTCCTTGCGTGCTGGAATGGGTCTCAAAGGAAAGGGTGCTTTACAGGAAAGACAAAAGGTGTTTCCACTTCCTTGCCTGAGGCCTGCCAGAGCCCCCTTTACATAAAGGGCGAGCTACACGGATCACGAAGATCCAAACAAAGTCCAGGACGGCATCCGCAATGCTGGCAGGCATGCAACATTTGCCCAGAAGCCTTAGCCATGGCAGTGGCTTAACGCTAGCGTGCCGTTCAGGACTCCTAGGACTCCTGGGTCCTCACCACCTGGGCGTGGAAAAACACTGTGTACCCAATGTCTCTTCCTGGGCGACCTACCCAAACACAGGTCCCTAAGGCCCTTCGGACCATTTCTCTGCATGAAGAAGGAAAGGCAACGCTCTGCCCTCTCTTCGCTGCCCATGGAGATTGCCAGGCTTTCAACAGGCCTCCCGAACACAGGCCTAGCAGGGTCTCAGGTGTAATGCAAAAGGTCCCCACTGCTGAACCACTGCTGCCATGAACGAACGCTGTGTTTATTGTTCATACTGGGAACACTTACCTGCCGTCGCTCTCTGCCAAGCAGAAGGCCGACTACAGAGGCAGCCCGACAAACGTACAATTTGCCGCGAACGCTACCTCGGGGTTTCTGAGCTACAGGGACCATTTGGCCTATCCCCGGGAATTATGTCCTTCAAGCCATTCAGCCCGTGCAGGGCCCCCCTTGGCGCCCAAGTTTTCTCAGGGCAGGTCCAGCGTGCTGCCTGAGTCTCTCTTGGTTGGTCAGAAACTACAGGTGCATGTGCTGGGTTCAATTTTGATATCGGTTACCTAGAGCGAAGAGCATTACTTTCCCAGCGGGAGAGCTGAAATTGTGGCCTCAAAGTGTCCTGCGACACAGTGTGGTTGCTCGTGTTCTCTTCACAAGTAGAATGGCTATGTGAGGGAAGGGAGCTCTCCTAGAGAAACACTCTGTTTTCTGTACCGTGCAGGAGGCCTCCCGGCGCCCTATATACATAAAGGGAA